>NC_071264.1:19573507-19808507 GCF_023375685.1 Ictalurus furcatus
ATGTAACAGACGTTCAGAATCTGTGAGATTGCAGCAGTGTTTCGTTATCTGGTTTCTCAGATGAATGACCACTGTATCATTTCCTGCACACCTGCCTGTACAGATACTGTGTGTGTGTGTGTGTGTGTGTGTGTGTGTGTGTGTGTGTGTGTGTGTGTGTGTGTGTGTGTGTGTTGAATCACAGAGCGTTAACTGGATGCAGACAGGTGAAGATCAGCAAGAAATGACTGTCAGAAACCATGAAAAAGAACGAGTGAGATAAATGTCTTTTCAGTTCAGCCCAGTGACATTTTTTTACTTTATCATAACAGGGTTCAGTGATGTTCTGGAAAAAAAACAACACACACACAAAAAAAAAAACAAGACAAGAAACACTTCTACTGAGATTGTTTAACCCTTTCTGTACAGTCTGGATTTTTATATTACTAAACCACTGTTTAATATAAATCTATTAATAACAAACCACTTATAAGCTCTAATACAGCACAGTGTTTTAGAGGCAGATGATTAAAATGATAACAAACAGGGTTATTATCTTTAAGTAGTCAAATTGTAATATGCCTAATTATTAGTTTATTTACGGTAAGTGTGATACTCCAGAAATTATGGTAATTTGAGGCCTCATGTGCTGTGTCTCAATTCGCTACTACTATCCTTTCTAAATAATATCCAAGATTAGAATTACTGCGTCCCAAATGGTATTATATTGAAATGGGTACCCCAAAGGTACACTTATGTTCTACTATTTCTGGTAGATTAAAATAAATAAATAAATAAATAAATATATAGTATACATTCTATAAGGAATAATGAATGAAGGAAAGCTGAAATGCAACAAGGAGTTTGTTTACAGTGACAGTGTGTGTAACTCGGCAACAGTGTTCTCTTCTGTCACATGACGTGTTAGTGTTGTATACATAATGCTGATGTTTACTTATTTTATGTTTCATAACCCTGGGATGAGGTTTCAGTTTAATGCCAACACTTTTATTCACCACTGCTGTGTCTCAATTCGTCTACTTATACTATGCACTAAAAGTATGTACACTTTTTGTGAAGAAAAAATTCATACATTTGAGTGTGTAGCAAAAGAGTACGCAAGTGCATCGGACATAGCACAGTTGAATTCTTAAATCTGATTGGTCTGAAGGTATGTATATTTTTTGTATAACTGCACAGCTCGAAGACTAGTTCCGACTGTAATGTGAACGATAAGTTAATATTAATGCTCTTGTTCTAATTTGTTATTGTTTCTATAGTAACAGCTCATACACAGGGATTTGGATATAATTGTTGATGTAGTGACATGTTTTAGTAGGAGACATTTATTTAACATTTATGGAAGGAGTCTCTGTACATTTCCCAGAACAGTCTTCAGGACAGAAGAGTGCACGCTTTCTGATTTCTCTGTAAAATGACAGAGAGAGAGAGAGAGAGAAAGAGACAGAGCAGCAGAAAGGGTGTTCCACAACATAAAATTTTAACTATAAATTGTTAAAACCTGTGATGTGTCATTCATTAATAAATGAAACATTGTAATGGTTCGCAAATCACTGTGGTGCAAGCAGAATAACACACTCTAGACCGTGCTGTTATATGGAAATAATACACATCTGGGTGCTTGTGCATCATGCTGCATCACACCCACCTGGCATGTATTATTTTGGCATAACTGAATGGTCTGTTAGATGGGATTCCTTTCATAAACTATAAAAATGAGTAAACCTTAAAACTAATCATTAGTTTCATTATATTTAGAGATGCACCTATGCTAAATTTCTCAGCCGATAACCGATACCAATAGATCTGCCTTTTATGCCTTCTTTTAAATGAATAATAATTAATTCCACAATTCTGAAGGAAATGCAAATAAAAACTTTATTCTCTCCATTTCAACAAGTTGTTTTTCACAGTAACTGGTCTCATAAACACAAAACACATTACTCACATTAACATTAACACATGAACTACATTCTGAAGATTAAAGTAAGATTTCTTAATTTATTGAATATTATTAATTCATATTAACAATGACTGAATTCTAAAAAACCTCCTGTTAGTCTCACATTCACTCTCCACAAACAAAAGCATTTTTATTTCATCATTAACATCAAACTGGTCATATATAATATCAACTTTTTTTATATATTAACATTAACTGGATATGAAATATACTACTCTACAAATATATTTTTCTGTGCAATTTTTTGTCAACTCATCTTCATTTAAATCTTTCAGCGGTGTACTGCCGCTTTAATTTAATGTGAGCAGTGTGGCAAAAAAAAATATAAAAAATTAGACTCAACGCTGAAACTCCCGCTTCACTGCTGCAGCGTTCGGTGTAAAATTTTAGCAGTGCAGAGATTACAGAGATTACAAACTGCAATTTAGTCATCATTCCACACAAGAGACATCGTCTTTACACACAACACGAAATCGATGTGTTTTCCCGTCCTCTTTTGATTGACAGAATATAATCGGCCCTGATCATTGGATGTTTTCAAACCATCGATGGTCCATAGCGTGAAAAATAGTCTTTATCGGCTAATACATCGGTGCATGTCTAATTAGATTAGTCACAACTAATCTTTAAAATAATTTGCTTTAATAATTATCACATCAGTAAGCAAAAAAAGCATTTTCGCTTTAAAACGCTCTTTGTCTAGTGGAGTTTTCAAACCTTTTCCAGAAATTGCTCGTCCACGTTGAAACATCTGAAATGCATACTTGTCTATACTGCGCATGCGTAAAGACGCAAGAAGCTTTGACCTGCATAATTTCCAGCAGGCTTTTATTTAAAAATGCACTCTGACGGTTGTGTAAAATTACATTAATCTTTAGCCAAACTATCAAATTGGACAGCAGACACAACAACTGCAGTACAACATCATCCACCAGCTTGTTTGTTTTCAGTTGAATGGGCCACATGACTATGCCACATGACTAAAAATATGTCACGGTTTTTGAATAAGAGAAAAAGATGTGTTTTTCCAGATTAATGTAGACGTAGCCTTAGTGATCATACATTCAGAAGGATAGGAGCTGAAATATATAATGGTTACAAGCTATAACAGGTAAAAATGAGATCTCAGCTATGTGGATTCATTCTTTCTTCCCCAATAAATACTTTATCCCATTCTGAGTCACTGTACTTTCAATTAATTTTTGTTTTTTTATTTTATTTTTGAAGACAGAATGAACTACTATAAGCGCATTAGAAAAAAAGACAATCCTGCACACACTCCAACCCTCCAGCATTTCTTTCTGAAAGATTTATGCAATGCTTACTTTAAAGCACTGATTTTACTCCTTGGACCAAAATCAGGTGATTATCATTGGCCCCGGTGTGACATGTTTCTGGAGGGAAACCAGTGGCTTGGTGAACAGCTAAGCTAATGTAGCTAATGTGTTTGTGAGTTATGAGATACTTTATTGACTGAGGAACACTAAAAGCTTTTTGTCGTAGCAAAATGTTAATAATAAGCAGATTCTCTTTGTCAAAAAGACGTGACCCCAGCTTCATACTCGTTTTCCTCTTCACCCACGCTTCCAAAATTCATGGGGTTAAAGATCATCTGGATGAAATTGTCGGGAAAAAGTCGGAGGATTTGGATGAGAAATTAACCACTATCGCTAAGGTGAATTCCTTTCTCGTGTACTGAGTCCTATTACATTACAGTAAAGAGGAATTTTTAGTCGTCGGCGTCTGTGACCACTGATTACTGTTAGCTACTCTAAGACTGTTCTGTTTGGCTCAGCATAGACTCAACATTCACTGTGTCCTGGTCTTCAAATCATACTGCACGTTTCTGTTCACATTTACACTTCCCTCATTTACACTTCCCTCATTTACCCTTCCCTCATTTATACTTCCCCCATTTGATGTCATGCTGTCCTGACAAATTTTGGAAAACTAGTATAATTATATATAAAAAAAATTGTCATTGGTTTCTCACATTTGACTCCTGACTTTAACTTTATTCCACACTCACATGGCAGTTTAACAAAACTGAATTAGTTGAGCATTTACAATCCATTTAAAGAAAACATAATAATAATAATAATAATAATAATAATAATAATAATAATAATAATCTTTTAAAGAATAAGATACATTTTAAAAGTACATCAATCTAAGATCCATATATCGTAAAAAATATAAAAAAAAATTGGTCTATCACTGGATTGGGTATTTTCTGTATCCCTCTCTGTTTGCTTCTTTGCTGTGTCAATTTTTTCTATGTCTTAGACCTATGTTTTCTGCTCAAGCACCTCTTTATCTACCTCAGTCTACCTCATCTTTTTGGATATGTTGGATTATCCATTGGGAGGCACTGGGCATAGTGGTTAGCACATTTGCCTCGCAACTCTGGGGTTGGGGATTTAAATCCCACCTCCGCCTTGTGTGCGTGGATGTTCTTCTTGTTCTTTGTGGGTTTCCTTCAGGTACTCTGGTTTCCTCCCCAGTCCAAAGACATGTGTTGTACAGTATGTTGAGTGGCATCTCTAAATTGTCTGAAATGTGTGAGTGTGAAATTTTGAAGTCATTTTCCATTGATGTTTGTTTTAGTGTTTTTAATGGTTCTGCTCCACTTCCCCGTGGCCTGGCTGATCCGTTTCGGCATTTGTGTTACGTTATCAGCTCGAGTGAAGTTTGTTAGAGGATTGAGTCAATGTGGGTATAGACTTCGGCAGCACATGTTACCCAGCATGCATTGCTCCAGTCTGACACAAGTTTTCCTTTTTCATAACAGTGACAAAATGATTTATAAGCACCGTCCCCAAGCTTCATGAATACTGGCTTAAAAGGAAGTGTTAGAGAGAGACGCAGCGTCTCTAGCTTTTGTCCCATGCCTTCAGGCATCGCAGATGTTTGAGGACACTTTAATGCAAAAGGCTGAATCATTTATAACAGACGACGCGTTTCACTTTTCACAGGAGTCCCATCCGCGTGCACAGCATTAAAAAAACAAAACGGTGAAAGGACAAAAAGTTTGCATGTGACAGCGTAATGGATCAAACACACACACACACACACACACACACACACACACACACACACACACTAACACAAAACACTAAAAGCAGTTTTTGCATCATTTACTACTTCCTCAGCATTTCTATTCTTATTTTAAAGTAAAGCTGCTCGGTGACAGTGGCAAGGATGAAAACAGTCGCTGAAGTTTTCGCTGGAAATATTCGCCATTTTGTCGTCGTCCCAAAAGAAAGAGAACGAATAAGAACTTCTTCTTATTCAGAGTTCCGTGCAGCAGGCCTGCATTTATCGCATCACACTGTACATTTTATATTTGACTTCATACTTTCAAAGAGAAATCGTTAAGAAAATTGTTTAAACCTGTGACAAGGTAATAGGTGACTATTTCCCGAGCAAATGTATCGTTGTTTTCAATTTGATGTAAATTATTTACAGATTTTAAGATTTTACTCTTAGAATAATGTTTATTTATTATGATGTCATCATTTATACCCATATACATTAATGATCTTCAGTTTGTCCCTCCGACGGAACCGTTCCAGGTCAGATCCTTCAACAGAGTTTCCCTTTTAGAATGGGTAGGACCTTCCCAGGTCGAACCTTGTTAGTAAACTAACATCCATAACCATCCACAGAACCCCTGAGTTACTTTATTTTAAGTGTAATATTTATAATCTTACTGATAATTTTAATAGGCAGATTTCCTAATCACTATACCATCCTACAGATATAACCAGGGCCGGAAATGTGTGTGTCAGTGTGTGTGTGTGTGTGTGTGTGTGTATTGGGTGGGGGTAGGGGGGTAGGGGGGTGGGTGTTCTCTATCTTTTATTCACTTGAAAACCTACGAAAGTGAGTTCCGCACATTCGCATGGATATTCTGCATGTGGGTGCAATGCTGACTTTCGTGATTGGCCATAATACTTACAGGCTGTAGCCAATGGGAGCGCTTTTCTATCAGCGAGCGTCCTCACAGGACCAATCTGACCACCTCAGGTAAATGAATGTAGTCTTAACAGAAACTGTTACTTTAACAGTGTCACGAGTTCCCCTTTAAGCAGCGCTCTGTGGAGCATGTGAGCGCGCGTGCACGAGCAAGTGCGCGAGCACCTGCTTTTCCCTTGTGGACAATCGTGACATTTCGACACGTGCATTTGTTTATGTTTCTGTCATGTCTCTTCACCGTTCTGTCATTGGTTGTAGTTTCACGTGTGTCTGAATTGCCCTCAGCCGTCAGCCATTACAACGCTGATTATCTCCGCATATATACCGCGCGCCTCCCAGCACACAACGCGGAATATTGAATGAGTTATAGTAGATTAGTTTAGAGGCCTTACGATAGAGAACCACAGTCAGTCCAATGGTTCATGGTTCGATTCGTAGTCATAGTCCATGTCATGTTTCATGTTTAGGTTCGTTTGTTAAGTTCACGCTGGTTTCTCCGCTACCAGTCCCTCGCTGTTGTTTATGTTTCATGTTTGGTATATCGACCCTGTATCCCGTGACCACGACTTTGATTCCTGCCTTGCCTCGTTTATGCCTGTTTGCCGATCGTCTGAACTGTGCATGTTACTGGATTACGTTTTTGGATCACGTTCTGGATTTACCTGCCTGTGTGTCTCTCAATAAAACTGTTCACACTGCGCTTGCATCCTACCTTATCTCCGTTACGTCACGATACGTGACAAACAGATGTGATAGTAGAAACATGTATATGGATAAAGCTGCGTGCACGGACCTGAATTGATTCAGGTTTAATATATTTTGAATGCCCTTATTCATCTTAATTTATTTTCACTATCATAGTTTGCTAAGTATTATGTCCACAGTTATGCTAGCCTGCATGTTTATTAATTGTCTACTAGCAGAGATTCTTTTGAACGAATGGCGTTTGTTTTGTGCCTCACATAATTCATGAATGTTGTTCATTGGCCTTTCATGTGCCTGTCTTGATACTCAAGAAAGCATATTGTTTGGAGGACATGTGAGATAAGTGTAATGTTATTATAAATTATAGAGGTATTGTCATGGTTAGCCAAGGAGGAAACAGTCAAATAAATCCAAAACATGAAACAATAGTGTAGTCAAAACAGGCGAATGGTCAGGCAAACAGGATAAACTAAGCTAAGACAGGAATCAAATAAAGAGGATGAGAACCAGATCAAAACCATGAACTACAACCCGAGGAACAAACGGCTTGGTATCTAGTAGATACTTAATGCTTCGCGACCAACATAGACACACGAGGGGTTTAAATAACAAACGTGATCAAGGTGTAACACAAAACAGCTGTGATTAATGAGAACATGTGAGGGATACACCCCATAACATAACTGGGGTGGAGACAGGACATAAACCATAACAAATACATGTGTAAGACGTAAACAAAGTCAGTGTCAATGAAACCAGAAGTGCGCGTTGTTGCGCCTCAGGCTTCAGAGTACGCAGCGTGCTCCACCGCTCTGCGTGAGGGGAAATCTCTGTCAGGTATTTATATTCATATGTTTATATTTAAATTATATTTACACTCCGGTCATCTGAAAGTGGGCCGAAAAACAACAACTACAACAATAACAAAAAAACTAACTCCCAAATTAGAGTCACCCCAGTGTATCTCTGCCATTTCCACCACTGGGTATAACATCATGTCAGCTGTAATGACTTTAGCTTTAAAAACATTTCAGACAAAATTTTTTCCCACACCCATTCACATGTTACAAACAATTTGAAAATGTCAATTCACCTACAACACATGTTTTTGGACTAGGGGAAGAAACCGGAGTATGCAGGGGAAACCTGGAAAACATGCAAACTCCTCACACACAGGACACAAGTGGGACTGGAACCCCCAGCAAACGTGTCTGTCATGTGTTTGTGGATTCTGTCACAGGTTATAATCATGTCACTCCCTGTGTGCTGTAAAGACCATTTTGTTTTCATACATGGAGATTCCCCATGTCATGCTGTAATGATGAATGTATGGAATTTTTTTTATGTTATTAACAACATACATTTTTAAATCCAGAGTCTGTGAGTGGCAATGAAAATCGACACTGCAAAAAGTGTCTGCTATTATGTCTGAGACTGAAATTGTGAATAACCGTGTTCTGGGACTCATCAGAGGAATGCTCCGATTGCATTTTTGGATCAGCTTCAGCTTGTGCAGGGGAGGACTTTCCATCATTTCAATGATCCTGAGCAGAGAAAAAGCTTTAAATACAAAACAAATGTGTAGCAAAATGCTAGGGATACAACATGAATGAAAATGTTAAAGATCATTTATTAAATCTGAAAAAAGCATCATGGATTATCTGCATGGGAGCAGGTTAGTATGCCTGCCTCACCCCTTCAGGATTGGGGATTCAAATCCCACCTCCGCCCCATGTGTGCGGAGTTTGCATGTTCTCCTCATACTTTCGGGGTTTCCTCTGGGTATTCTGGTTTCCTCCCCCAGTCCAAGGACATGCATTGTAGGGCGATTGGAATTCCTAAATTGTCCATAGTGTGTCAATGTGTGTGCGATTGTGCCCTGCGACAGGTTGAAACCTGATCCTGGGTGTCTCCCGACTTGTGCCTCGAGTCCCCTGGGATAGGCTTCAGGTTCCCCAGTGTAGGATAAGCAGTACAGAAAATGGATGGATCTGCATCCATGATCTGCATCACAATTACAATCACAATCACCATGATCTGCATCACAATCAAGCACATAACTGGTACGGCTTTTAATTATAGTATCCACTGTGATCCAGCATGAAATCTAGTCATGTCTCAAATTGCATACTTTAGTGCAGTAGTGTTCAACATGTCATGCACTATCCCAGTTGATCTATGTAGGTTCACACTTACACAGGCTTTAAGAATCCAAACTAGACAACAGAACCCTGGCTGAATAATTTTCTTACTGGTTTTCATTCTAAAAAAAACAAGAAGTTAGTTCTCCTTAGTAGATCTATAAAAACAAACAAAATGGCCGTTTGGAGCTTTGTGTTGTTGACATGTGCAGACCTCTTTGGTTTCCTGTAGATTCCTTCATCAGATCAATGGAGGTTGAGAAGTTCATTATCTCAGATAAATCTATACTCCGCCTTCCCTGTTCTCTCGCTCCCTCGCCTTTTAATTGGTCCTCCTCATCAATCATCAGAGACAAGCCTTTTTTTTACCACACACTCTTCATCCAGCTCTAACGACACAAAGGCTAATTTTACACCTCCCAATTGTTCCATTTAATTATGTTCTGTCTTCCAGCCTCAGATTCGATCGATAACGTCCTTGTGGGAAATGCACGCATTTCTCTGAGCCACCTTATTAGCTTAGCAGAGAACCGCCTTTTGTGTTTGTATTGATGTCTATGCAGATGTAGTCGTTATAAACATAAGCCACATCCCATGCTAATTTAGTCATTATTGCTGTGCTACACCAGTCCACTAACTCTGAGCCTCTTCATCCACAATCACGGTATATTAGCATGTGTTTAAGGTATCTGGTAATTAATGACCCTGGATGTGTGTGTTAGCTAAAAGCATCGCAAAACATGCCTATGATGCTAGACAGTTTTCTGATGAAAATCATTATTTATGTTACTGTAACAAACCAAATTAATGTGCATGAAAGGACTGACACTGTCACAGTGTGTTGATCCAAATGACGGAGTTTAACAAGGTATAACTGAGAAGACAGCTAAATATCACCTATTGACCCAAGTAAAGTGATTGGTTCTGTAGGTAATGATCATTCCTGGTTATGTAAAAGTCTGACCATGTGGGTATTTCATCACAAATGACTTTTTTTACACCACATTGGTCAGTGTGCAACATAAATGTTGCACATGTCATCATAAATGTCATGATGACATAAATATGCACATGAAAATTTATTTAAAAAAAATTGACAGTTTTAAAGTTAGCAAAATTCTTCTTCTTCTACAGGGTGTTCCAAATATCTCCATACATAGGAACTCTGTACAGTGCCCTCCACTAATATTGGCACCCTAGGTAAATATGACCCAAAAAAAAAAGGCTGTGAAGAATTGTCTTTATTGTTTAACCTTTTAATTTTTATGTTCAACAAATTCACAAAAAAAAAAAAAAAAAAAAAAAAAAATCTGCTCTCACGGATATCAAACAACTGCAAACACAAAACAGGTTTATAAAAAAAATCTTTGTTAAATATAGATGTGTAACAATTGTTGGCACGCCTATGAATTCATATGAGAAAAATATATTTAAAGTATATTTCCACTGATATTTTTTTTTTTTTAGTACATCTGGGTGACTAGGAAGATTAAATTGTTCAACCATGACTTCCTGTTTCACAGGGGTATAAATATGAGGTAACACATAGACCAAATCCCCTTAGTCATTCATAACAATGGGAAAGACCAAGGAATATAGCTGTGACGTGCAGCAAAAGGTTGTTGAGCTTCACAAAATGTGAAGAAAATAGAAAGATAAGAAAATAGCACAAACATTGAAAATGCCCATTTCCACCATCAGGGCAATAATTAAAAAGTTCCAGTCAACTGGAAATGTTATGAATCAACCTGGAAGAGGACATGTGGCTATATTGTCTCAGTGCACTGTGAAGAGGATAGTTCGAGTAGCCAAAGAATATCCAAGGATCACAGCTGGAGAAATTAGTTGTGTCGTGGGGTCAGAAAGTCTCCAAAACTACAATCTGAAGTCACCTACAGTTGCAATCAAAATTATTCAACCCTCATTGCAAATCAGGTTTATTATCAAAATTATATAAAAAATAATTTTTATTGCAACTGTACATCACCACAAGTTGTTTGGAATGGTTTCAAGAAAAAAGCCTCTACTCTCATCCAAAAGCAAATTCAAGTATCTTCAGTTTGCCAGACACTACTGCAACTTCAAATGGGATCGGGTTCTATGGTCAGATGAAACCAAAATAGAGCATTTTGGCAATAAGCACCAGAGGTGGTTTTGCACACAGAGCGGTAGAAAAATATGGAAAAGTACCTCATGTCCACAGTTAAATATGGTGGTGGCTCTTTAATATTTTAGGGCTGTTTTTCTGCTAGAGGACCTGGACATTTTGTTAGGATACATGGCATCATGAACTCTATCAAATATCAACAGATATTAAATGAAAACCTGACAATGATCCACAGCATACATTACAGTCAACACAAATATGGTTTACTGACCACAAAATCAAGGTCCTGCCATGGCCATCCCAGTCCCCTGACTTGAAACCCATAGAAAACTGGTGGGGTGAACCAAAGAAGAGAGTCCACCAGCATGGAGCTCGAAATTTGAAGGATCTGGAGAGATTCTGAATAGAGGAATGGTCTCAGATCCCTTGGCATGTATTCTCCAACCTCATCAGGCATTATAGGAGAAGACTCATAGCTGTTATCTTGGCAAAGGGAGGTAGCACAAAGTATTGACTAAAAGGGTGCCAATAATTGTTGCCCACCTATATTTAACAAAGATGTTTTCTTCATAAACCTGAACTTACTTTGCAATTGTTTGATGTCCATGAGAGCAGAGTATTTTTGTGATTTCTTGAAACAAAAGATCAAAACGTTAAACAATAAAGATAATTTTTCACAGCCTTCTTTCCTCATATTTAACAAGGGTGCCAATATTAGTGCAGGGCACTGTATGCCAACAACATGTCTGGTGTGCCTTTGGTCCACAATACTTCCAGTGTTTTGCTAATAAGCTTGGCAACAATGTCATGTGTGATGTGCTTGCCATGGTTCCAGTTAATGTCCATCGCAACATTGTGGCAGCTTCCCGATCCAGCCATGAGAATTATTTCAATACGTTTTTCTTTTGTCAAAGGCATTCTTAAAGGCTACATATATATATATATATATATATATATATATATATATATATATATATATATATATATATATATATATATATATATACACACACACAGTATCTCACAAAAGTGAGTACACCCCTCACATTTTTGTAAATATTTGATTATATCTTTTCATGTGACAACACTGAAGAAATGACACTTTGCTACAATGTAAAGTAGTGAGTGTACAGCTTGTGTAACAGTGTAAATTTGCTGTCCCCTCAAAATAACTCAACACACAGCCATTAATGTCTAAACCGCTGGCAACAAAAGTGAGTACACCCCTAAGTGAAAATGTCCAAATTGGGCCCAAAGTGTCAATATTTTGTGTGGCCACCATTATTTTCCAGCACTGCCACTGGATGACATTTTGCTAAAAATTGTTAATTTCTCCTATGTATGCAGACTTTTGGTACACCCTGTATTTATTGTATTTAAAGTTAATGACATCTGGATTATGTCATTCATTACACTCTATTTATCTGTTCACATAAAAAGTTTTTATTAGTGGATTATCAGGCTGCATGTAAATGTAACTGTTTTGTCTTGTAGAGAATCTGGGGTTAAAGAACAGCTACCATGCTACGTAGCATCAGATGAAATCACAACTCTGAGTGGATTTCGCATACAGGACTTTGACAAATCGACGGTGTGTAACGTCTAAAAACGGAACATATTGCTCGGGCCCAAAGCCGAGTGTGGAGTGATGGAGCAGCTGAGCGGCGCTGACAGAGTTAATATTAACTGAGAGATAATTAGAAATAAATGACTTCTCCACTGAGGACATCATGCTAGGCCACGCTAGCTGCTCATTTATCATCATCTGTTTAGCAGCACGCACAGACGGGATAAACACCACCACTTTCCCTTCATCTTTCCTTTACTCCTCGCTCATCTCTGCTCTCATATATCCTGCTCCTGCATTCATTTCCTTTCCCAAGCTTCACTCCATCTCTCTCTCTCTCTCTCTCTCTCTCACACACACACACTCCTCACTTCCTGTTAGTGCTCATTTATTTCCTTTGGTTCTCGTGGCACTGCTTTCCACCCTCTATCTTCATCATGGCTTCATCTCTCGCTATCTGTGCAGAGGAATTGGAGTATTGGGGCTGTTATCTACAAGGCAGAGATGGACGAGACTTAGCATACACTAGTTAAAGCTAGATAAAGGCAGAATGAGATAAGAGTAAATGAAACAACCTCCAAAAAACTGAATGGAGGTTCGTCTGGATTTCATAAGAGTTTCTTTCTTGTTTTTTTTTTTTTTAAATAATCATTTGCAACGAAAACTGAAGACGACCGTAACAAATCAAGCGATTTTTTTACAATGATTAATAATAGATTCATCTGAAGTGAAGTGTTCGCCTGTGTAAGGCTCTCCTTATGCATTTTGTTTGTAGACAGCTGGCAAGTAATTGATTGCAGGCTTCGGCCACCATGCCAGAGATCTAACCCTTTCCAGCTGAGCTAACTAGTGCCAATAATCTGCTAAAGCCAATGACAGATAGAGACCAAGTGGTGGGGATGAGAAATTGAGGACTAGAGGATCGGTGTGGTGGTGGTGGGGATTCAGGACACTGCTGGACTCATTTGTGAGATGGGATAATTTGTATCTCTCATGTCTCCTGGCCGTCTCTGAGAAGCAAGAAAACCGATACAGCGACACCAATTTATCTTTCTCAGCCTCCATCCTTGTGCTTGTTAAGTTGACGTGAGACAATTATACAGAGATGAAGGCCACGGAACTTTCAACTCGAAACTATCAAAGACACCGGCACTGTGTCACTGTTCACGGGTAATTGTGGTGGTAAATGGAACCAGTTCTAGCAGCTTTCTAGGTTTGGGAGTGGAATCAATTTGGGTCAAATTTTCTGGTGCTTCTTAAAAACAAGGTCATGATAAAATGGGATTTTTTGGTAATATGTCTTAGTCATGGTGATGGAACTGGATTGTTCTTGTACTATATTCATCAAAGAGACAGAGTATCAGTATGGTCAGGGTGATGGACTAGCAAGTGGACTAGAAATTGGCCTAGAAATTGAAGTAGGGAGTAGACTAAGAAACAGACTGGAGAATTTATTAGAAAGTCTAGTACAGTTTGGACCATGGAGTAGACCAGGGTGTTGATTAGGAAATGGACCAAAACGTGGACTAGACATTGAAGTATGAAGTGGACTAGGAAATGGATGACAGAGAGAACTCAATAATGGGCTAAGTCTTGCACTAGGATGTCCACAAAGTAGTTTAAGGAACTCTCTAAGAAACAAACTTTAAGGTATACTTGGAAGTGCACTATAGAGTTGCTTTATGTAATACAAGTCTAACATCAACAACTTAGGGAATACTCACACTAGGCCTTGTTCCATGCCCAAGCACGATCATCCTCCCTCCCCACTCCCCCATTGGCCTGCACTCACATTACACTTAACATTCCGGGTGTGAGCATGCTTATCCATTATGATGAAAATTTTTGTTTTGAAGAAAACAGGAAGAAAAGCACTCTTGCACAGTACAATGGAGTCCATCATCATAACATTGCTTTCATTAAAACATACTTTTTTAGGTTAGTTTTTAATTGAATTCTTAATTTTTTTTTTTTTTGACTGTTGCTATGTATGTATATTTTTTATGACTCGTAACTATACATGATTGTGTTTTTTATGTAAAGTGCCTTGAGAAGCTTCTTTTAAAGGTGATATATAAAATAAAATGTATTATTATGGCTTAACTGGAGTCGTTCGGGCGCTGTGACACACGGTTCTCTCACATGCCTAACAGATTTTCACTTAAATGTGCTCCATGTATCAGAAGATTTTTATGAAGGTAGTTGACAGTCGCATCATTGATGTCATGTTTCAAGTTCCATGCTTGGCCATGGTTAGCGATCACACTAGATGCGCACCATGCCTGAGTCCAACTGAACCATGCCCTACCTTTTCAAGTAGGCCTGGGCACGGTATGGAGCGATCACATCAGTCAAACGAACTGGACTTTGGGGTCAAACGTGATTGAGCACGGTAAAGGTCGTCTAGTGTGAGTAAACCCTTAGTCTATTTCATTACGTACATATGAATCTGGAGTGTCAGTTGTGCAGGTGTTGTGAGCTCTCTGACATTAATCGACCCCCTGGGAGCTCCACCCCTTCCCCAATTTCACATTAGTAATGTTTTGTCTGGTGCTCTTGACTTGATTTTCTCACTTGAAAGATGCCCCGACCTCACTTGCTGTCATGATAAATGGAGAATGTTTTGAGTTCATTAACGTTAAATAAAATCTATCAGTGTGTGTTTCACTATATACAAAGTACGGTATATATTTCTCGCTTTCTTCTGATCCCATTTTTTTTCGGGATCGCCAGATCACCCAGATATGATAGATATTGATTCTGGCACGTTTTACGACGGATGCCCTTCCTGACACAACCCTCCCAAGTTTCCTGGCTTGGGGCCGGTAACGAGATTGCACTGGCTCGTGCAACCCTCCAGTGGCTGGAGTTGGTTCCCTGACTGGGAATCACTGATCCACCAGGGAACCATATACAAGTATATATCTAACGTCTGATAAATCTGTCTATTAAGAATGTACAAAAATGCTTGCCTGATAATGGTGAAATACAGCACTTTTTCAAAATATTAAATATACCTACTAAATGTCACATCTAACACTGTACAAATAATTACCATCATTAATGGTAATGATAATTAGAATATCATAAAAACATTGTGTGCCATATAAATAAACATTATTATTATTATTATTATTATTATTATTATTATTATTATTATTATTGTTATTATTATTATTATTATTGGTTGATGATACAAAGAACTGTAAGCCTACTACATTTTATTTTTCATCCTTTTATTATTTTGCACTGGGATATTATATATCAACATAATGTTATTTTATTATTATTTTTCTTTACGTAAGTAATGATTTTTTTGGAATTTAAAATTTTCACATGACTATTCATGTACAATATCTCATATAATATTATATATTATTATATATTGTAAGGTTAAGAATATAAACCATTTAGGGCTTTATTAACTAAAACATTGTACATTATTTTAATATTTCTTTAAACATCAATGTTTGTTTTTTTTTTAAATCAATAACAGTTTTTCTAACTGAATGACTGAATCCTCACTGTTACATGGTGTTTAATATTGTTCTTGAGTTTGTAAATCTAAAACTAAATGCATAAACGTACTGAAAACCCTCATATTCAGTTGTACGGTTTTTATTCTGCACTAATATTTACATTTACACTGAATTTTTGCTTGTGAGTCGGATATTTTAAAGGTATAAAGTGTTGAGATGAGTCGGCGGAATGCAGGGTGAATGCAGGTCGTTCTTTAAAAAAAAAAGAATTGTCCAAAAGTTTTATTAAAAATATCGAAACTCAATATTTTCAGCACTAACGCCTCCACACTGTGCTGGTGTGCAGCGTTCACTGTCATTGCATTGATCTCTAATGTACGGTGTAGGTGGAAATATAAAGCCATGAGTCAGAGCAAAGCACCACAGTAAATGACTAAAGCCACAGTTCTGGCTTTTCACTGCTCACGTTTGTGTGTGTGTGTGTGTGTGTGTGTGTGTGTGTGACCTTGGCGTTACTTGGTATTCTGATGTTTGTTCATATTTAATAAAGGAAATATGAGAGAAATTTAGAAAATTGTTCGGCTTTAAGGTTCATCTGATTCAGGAAACATGCTGACTGTGGTGTCTTATAATATCCTGATACACCACTGTTACTTTATTACATTGTTACAGTACTTATTAACTTATTATTAGATTGTTACTTTGTTACATTGATACAAATGTAGCAAATGTTTCATTCTCGGGCTAAATTGGTGCATCCGAGAATCATGCTGACTGTTAAGTCAGATAATATCCTGATACACCATTGTTACATTGTTACAGTGTTACTTTGTTACCTTACTACTTTGTTACATCATAGCATAAGTGTTACACTGAGACTTTGATACATTGATTGTTTTTCTTTTTTACAGTGTTACACTTTTACATTGAGACTTTGTTACACAGTTTATTTTATTTTATTTTTTACATTTTACAGTGTTACATTGGAACTTTGTTACATTGATAGTTTTTTTTTTAGTGTTACACTGTTACACTGAGACTTTGTTACATTGATAGGTTTTTACTTTGATATTTATTATTATTATTATTATTATTATTATTATTATTTTACATTTTTACGTTGTTAGATTGTCTCTCCATTAAAAGCACTAGTTTGCTTTTTTTTTTTCTTCAAAGGACAATTACACTGCTGAAATTAATCATTTTGCTGATGTGATTCAGATATGAATAAAGAAAATGACCTTTTCCATCTTAATTAGCTTCATAAATCTGTCCCTTTCCTGCAGGAAATAGTTGCTATCTAACGACCTGATCCGTATCTGATCATCTGTGTGTTGTAGCTGTTCAAAGGTAGACGGTAGATAAAAATCCATTTAGTGCCACAATTTAACCTTCAGCTGCTCATTCCTCTTTCTGCTGCTGCTCTGGTTTGAGTTTTACCATCATTTCCTCATCATTGACCATCAACAAATTCATTTCTAAGTCATAAAGATTCCAGGAGACATGAAGAAAATAATGCTAGGACACTATAAAACAATTGGATGAGGACAGTGTGAAAAATAGAAAACCCTTGAAACAGGAAATTAGACAACTCAGAGGCAAGGAAACAAAAACAGGTTGATTTGGAAATTAAGATACTCTGAAACTGGGAAAGAATAAAACAAGGAGATTGATGACAAGAGAACAAGAAAACTTGAAGGGAAGGAGACTATGTGAAAAGAGAACACAGATTATGGAATAAGAATATGAAGGTATATGGAATAAGAAGACTAGGGAAAGAGAAAACAAAGGAATATGGAGACAGGGATACTAGGGGAAAAGTGGACAAGAGAACAGGAAAACAAAGACAATAGGAAACAAAAAAACAAGAACACTAGGAACATAACACAAGAAGCTGTGGAAACAAAGAACACTAGAAAACAAGGAGACAAGAGAACAAGAAAATGTAAAATTCGAGGTAAGAGAAAACAAAGAAGGCTGGAGACGAGAAAACAGGGGGAAATGGAACGAAGGAACACCATGAAAAAAGAGAAGAAAACTTCAAATCTGGGAAACTAGGGAACAATGGGGCAAGAGAATAAGAAAAATACGAAATCATTAAAGAACCCTTGAAGAACTTACATCTTCTAAGAGTATGTGTATTACCTGGATAAATATGCTGGAGTTTAACATTTAGCCTCTTGGTACTCAGATGAAAAAGGTTCATTGGACAATTAGGGGGTCTTATCTTCCAAAAAAGGGTTCTATTTCTTATAGAGTCCTACATAGAACTGTTAAGATGGACCAGAGGACACAGTAGCCAGTAATCTTTCTCATGTCTAAGGTGATGGACCTGCAAATAAATCTGAATGAAATGTAAATTTGAGGAGTGTTGCTGGTTCTTCCCTCAGCTAGTGGGATCAGATGTTCTTCTTGGTTCTACATGGGCTGTATTATATCAATTATTCCAGCACAGGACAGAGGGATATGACAGAGAACCACAGTGTGAGGACAGACTCAGCACTGCACGCATACATTAACCTTATCCTCTCAAAGGTACAGCTTTATTGAACTTTAAAATCAATTTCAACTTTTCACAGTTACTTCAGCTCGCAGACTCGATCCCGAGCAGAACCAACTAATCGAACGTTCACGCCGATCGAAAATGCACTCATTTGCATCTTCCTGGTTAACCCTTATGGCTTAGTGTTTATTCCTTATTTCTGCTGGTGGTCATAATGCTTTTTAAGTGTATCACGATTCCATGATTCCACAAGAGCCAAACTGATATGTAATAATCTTTAAATTCTTACTTTTGGCTTTGTATTGCGTAATATTTCTCACTCATAACACAGCGCCGGTGAATTAATTTTCTACAACAGTAGCTCTGACAGTAGTGCTGTTGCAAAGGTTTATCCCAGGTTTATATTAATGCGCTTGTTCTAATACGTTATCGTTTCTATAGTAACAGCTCAAACATGGAGACTTGTATGGCGAATGCGCTACATAAAGAGATTTTAAAAAATCACTGACATGGTGCAGTCTTTTGTAAAGAGACATCTATTTAACATTTATGGAACATTTATGTAATGTTTTGCAACAGTCAGAGGTAAAGCTTTAACTTTAAGTTTTCGGACATCTTCAGGACAGAAGAGATCACGTTTTATGCTTTCTAAGTAACATGGCAAGCTGTGTTTTTTTGTCTTATTATCTTCAAGACAAAAGAGAGGCTGGTGAGGGAACGACCGTTTATAGCTGCAATAATGTAAGTGACAACAGGAAATTATTTCTCTGACGTTCCACAACATTAACTAAATGTTGTAACTAAAAACTTTTTTTTTAAGTATTATGTTTGTTGTATAATAAATAATAAAAGCAATCATTAGTAAATTGCTGTCGTATAAGAATTATAAAATACATGGCATGTTGTTACAGGAATATCATCATCTTCAGGATGGTAACAGTAACTCTGCTTCATCACAGCACCCTGCCACTCAGTATTTTACTGTAATACACACTGTGGATTATTACAGAAAGCAGAAATGTGAGCAAATTATGTTCAGTAGGGGTTCTAAGTGTTAAAATATTATGAAGCAATTTAGAAAGAACTGAAAAATAAACCAAAAAAAAAAAAAAGACAGAAAGGGGTGGGTCAGGGTATTAGCATAGCATGTCAGGTGTTAGCATAGCGTGTAGATGTCTCAGGGTGGTCTGATGGGCAATTTATCACATCAAAGAGTGAAATTTCACAAAGAATTCATTTAGAAATGATTTACATTTATTCAAATTACAGTACTGGAGCTCTGCCCCCCTGTACCCCCAATTGAACTCATTAGCATGCCACAATTCATTAAAAGTGCTCTGCATATTGCTGAGTCTCTCTGTGTGATTTGAGACACAGCCTTGCCGTTTACTATCACGCTGACCGCTTTCTCCGGCTCGGCCATGGCTCTTTGATTTATGATGCCATGTCACAATCATAATCTCTGTCCTTTTTCACTCTGTCTGTTCCCTCACAGTGTCTCTGCCCCTCTATTTCTCTCTTTCTCTCTCTCTCTCTCTCTCTCTCTCTCTCTCTCTCACACACACACACACACACACACACACACACACACACACGTGCACACACACCTCCATCCTCTCCTGTCCGATTACACAGAGATTTATCATGGTTATTCTGGCAGCAGGTTCATTACCAACACAGCCTGTTAGGAAACAGACAGATGGAGGAGAAATGCAGCTATAAAACTTTATCCACCCGAGGCCATGGTGTGAAAGTTTATCTCTTTGGATGTGCACATCACTAACCTTTACATTCTGTAATATCACATGTCGGGATCTGACGTCACAAATCTGTTAAGCAGTTTCATTCTCTGAGATCTGGATAGCCAGATTTTATACAGTATCTTTGTCCAAAAATAGTCACACAGTGTTGATTGTTTTAATCTCTTAATTAAAAAATTTAACACCCACATGTAGCTAAGATGAGGCTAATGTAGCTAATAAGTAAGGGTAAGCTTAAATAATAAGTAATGTCAGCTTATAGGCACAGGTTTAGCATTGTGAAACTCACACTGCATCCCACAAGGTTCTCCTTTAGACCCACTTTAACTTTCCTTGGATGTGTTACTCACAAACATGACGTTGGCTTTCACTTATACACTGATACATGATTACACTTCCAGGCTAATGTAGCTTAGAAGTAATAGAAGCTTACAGTATAGCTACCGGTTTAGCATCATAAATCATCACCCATTTACTGTTTGTCTCAGTAACACAATAAACAGCTGAAGAAAATCTATTTAAATTATATACAATGTATACATCGACTATTGTATCATCCATATCATGTACATACATGTACATGTACAAGCTCCACCTTCAGACTTTAGGCCATGCCCATATCCTGAGTCTGATGCTGGTGTGCAGTGACAACAAACTCTGTGCTCATGAAGAAAGTGGTTTTCACTGAGAATATTTTTCTCTCTGTGACGTTGTCCTTTTGTCATGTTCTTAGATGACAGTGTCATACAGAGGCTACATGCTAAACCAGAGGTTATACGTTTCCATTACTTGTTAGCAACATTAACCTCATAGCTCCAGGATCCTTTTGAAGAATATATATATTTTTTTTTACATTTCCTATGCTCAAAATGGAAAATTACAAACATCCAAGACTTTATAATTTGACTCTAAGCTGTGTGGTGATATATATATATATATATATATATATATATATATATATATATATATATATATATATATATATATATATATATATATTAAAAGAAAAAGGAAGAGGCACTTTTTTGCAATGTGTCTCTATGCAATCTAGACAAAAAAAAAATAGATATCTTGATTAAAATTATTATTAAAAATGTGTTTTTATTGACTTGCACAATTTGCAACATTTGTAACATTTGAGCCAATGAAACATTACCGAACTGAATTAAACTGATAAGTGAGGAAAGACCAGCAAAAGAGAGAGGAGGAAAGAGACAGACTATTCACAAAGGAACATGGAAGAAAGAGAGTGGGAAGAGGGAGAGAAAAGAGAAAGATTCTGAGACAGAGAGTGGGTTTTTACGAGTGAGTGAATATCTGAAAGAGGACGTACCTCCTGCGATGTCCTTGCCGAGGCCGTGAACGCATGACCTGAAACTCCGCAGGAGATAAAACCTGGGGTGGGGGCGGTCGAGCGAGAAAGAGAGTAAGAGACAGATAAGGAACAGAGACAGAGAGGTGTTTATATGTGCAGCAGGTACAGAAACTGTGAACTGATGGATTCTGTTCCATCTCAGCTGAAAGGCTGTAAACTGTGATTTAGAGCTAAAGGAGAAGAATGAGGGAGAACATTTTTCTCTCTCTCTCTCTCCCTCTAAATAAGAAAGTATATATATATATATATATATATATATATTTATATATATATATATATATATATATATATATATATATATATATATATATATATATATATCCCCCTCTCTCTCTCGCTCTCTCTCTCTCTCTCTCTCTCTCCCTCTCTCTCTCTCTCTCTCTCTCTCTCTCTCTCTCTATATATATATATATATGGCACCCTTCGTAAATATGAGCAAAGAAGGCTGTGAAAAATTGTCTTTATTGTTTAACATGTTGATCTTTTGTTAAAAAAAATCACAAAAATTACTCTGCTCTCATGGATATCAAACAACTGTAAACACAACACACAGGTTTATCAAAAAAGGAATCTTTCTTAAATATAGGTGTGCAACAATTATTGGCACCCTTATGAATTCATAAGAGAAGTATATTCCCTCTGATATTTAATTTTTTTAGTACATCTGGGTGACTAGAAACAGGAAATTGTTCAACCATGAAATTGTTAAACCAGGGGTATAAATATGAGGTAACACATAGGCCAAATTCCCTTAGTCATTCATAACAATGGGTAAGACCAAGGAATATAGCTGTGACGTGCAGCAAAAGGTTGTTGAGCTTCACAAAATGTGAAGTAGCTATAGGAAAATAGCACAAGCATTGAAAATGCCCATTTCCACCATCGGGGCAATAATTTAGAAGTTCCAGTCAACTGGAAATGTTATGAATCAACCTGGAATTGGACGTGTGTCTATGTTGTCTTAACACACTGTGAAGAGGATGGTTTGAGTGGCCAAAAAATCTCCAAGGATCACAGCTGGAGACTTGCAGAAGTTAGTTGTGTCTTGGGGTCAGAAAGTCTCCAAAACTACAATCCAAAGTCACCTGCATCACCACCAGTTGTTTGGAAGGGTTTCAAGAGAAAAGCCTCTACTCTCATCCAAACAAAACTCAAGCATCTTCAGTTTGCCAGACACTACTGGATCTTCAAATGGGATCGGGTTCTATGGTCAGATGAAACCAAAATAGAGCTTTTTGGTAATAAACACCAGAGGTGGTTTTGGCGCACACAGAGAGGTAGCCATATGGAAAAGTACCTCATGGCCACGGTTAAATATAGTGGAGGCTCTTTAATGTTTTGGGGCTGTTTTTCTGCCAGTGGACCTGGACATTTTGTTAGGATACATGGCATCATGGACTCTATCAAATATCAACAGATATTAAATGAAAACCTGACTGCCTCTGCCAGAAAGCTTAAAACGGGCCGTACTTGGATCTTCCAGCAGGACAATGATCCAAAACGTACATCAAAGTCAACACAACAATGGTTTACTGACCACAAAATCAAGGTCTTGCCATGGCCATCCCAGTCCCCTGACTCGAAACCCATAGAAAAGCTGTGTGGTGAACTGAAGAGGAGAGTCCACCAGCGTGGACCTTGAAGTTTGAAGGATCTGGAGAGATTCTGAATGGAGGAACGCTCTCAGATCCCTTGCCATGTATTCTCCAACCTCATCAGGCATTATAGGAGAAGACTCAGCTGTTATCTTGGCAAAGGGAGGTAGCACAAAATATTGACTAAAAGGGTGCCAATAATTGTTGCACACCTATATTTAACAAAGATTTTTTTTTGATAAACCTGTGTTTTGTTTGAAATTGTTTGATATCCATGAGAGCAGAGTGTTTTTGTGAATATTTATTGAGCATTTTTTTAAACAAAGAGAGACTGTATTTTAAAGATAATTTTGTAAAATCCAAATAAGCTTTACAGATCTGTATAAGAAAGGATTTAAACGATGTTTTTCATGCTTGTTCAATGAACCATAAACAATTATTGCACATGCAGCTGTGGAACAGTCCTTAAGACACGAACAGTTTACAGGCAGTAGGTGATTAAGGTCACAGTTACAGTAACTTAGGACACTAAAGAGACCTTTCTACTGACTCTGAAAAACACCAGAAGAAAGATGTCGAGGGTTCCTGCTCACCTGCGTGAACATGCCATAGACCTGCTGCAGGGAGGCATGAGGACTGCAGATGTGTTCAGAGCAATAAACTGCAATGTCTGTAATGTAAGACGCCTGAGACAGTGCTACAGCTAGACAGGAAGGACAGCTGATCGTCCTTGCAGTGGAAAATTACACGTAAACATGTGTCCCCCCAGACGTGATGGGGAACTTGCAAATGCCTTGGTAGAAGAGTGGAGTAACATCTCACAGCAAGAACCGACCAATCTGGTGCAGTCCATGAGGATGAGATGCACTGTAGTACTTAAAGCAGCTGGAGGACACCAGATACTGACCGTTACTTTTACATTTACATTTATTCATTTAGCAGACGCTTTTATCCAAAGCGACTTACAAATGAGAAAATACAAGCAAAGTACTATAGCAAAATACAAGTAGCAAAGGTCAGCTTTTAATATTGACCCCCCCTTTGTTCAGGGATTCATTATTCCATTTCTGTTCGTCAAATGTCTGTGAAACTTGTTCAGTTTATGTCTCAGTTGTTGAATGTTTTTATGTTAATACAAATATTTACACATGTTAAGAAATTTGCTGAAAATAAAAGCTCCTTCCATAAATGTTAATAAAATTGAACATCTCCTTACAGAAAACTTTACCATACAGATGATTTTAAAAATCTGTTTATGTGGAGCATCCATTGTACAAGTCCCTGTGAATGAGCTGTAACTATAGAAAGTATTAGAATGAGCACACTCGGACCACTGGACCCAAGCATATCTGTCCCAATCACACACACACCTTCAGGGCATGAGCCACATTTGAAACTTGCAAGTTGTGTGTGTGTGTGTGTGTGTGTGTGTGTGTGTGTGTTTAGAAGTGTGTGCAGAATTGTGGGCAGAAGTGTGTATAGAAGTGTATAAGTGTGTGTCAGTGACCTACAGGCTCATTAGGGTTGCTTTGTTAAGAAAACTCTGACCTTTAGATGCCATAATGAAGCCTGACATGAATCGTAATCATGTTTAATGATGTCAAAAGTTAGATTTAGTGAAGAAGCAGATGGAGATTGAAGGCCAGGCCTCATGCGGGCTGTCACAACGGAACAGCTGTGTGCAAAGCACGTACGATCTTATCCACGATGGGTCAAGTTATAATTTATTTTTTTAGGTGTCATCTATTATCTGCAAAGAATTGGTGTGGCTGTTGGTTTTATTTCCAACCACGCATGGCTCCTGATTGGCTGGAATGAAAACTAGCAGCCACACCAACCCTTTGTGGATAATAGATGACACAAAGAATGAATGAATAAATAAATAAATAAATAAATAAATGCAAAAATGGTGAGCTCTTAAAAGATCTTGACAGTTTGGACATGATAAAAGATCAAAGAGGCAGAGTGTGTAAAGGCAGCTATGTTGGGAATGTGCACGTGTGTGTGTGTGTGTGTGTGTGTGTGTGTGTGTTAGAAATGTGCGCAGTGGAGCATGACCAGCCTCAATACCATGGTCTTCTGTCAAATAATCAAAGCTCGAAGAACACTAACACTAACTTATACAAGTTCTCACAGATAGGATAAAGTGTGTGTGTGTGTGTGTGTCTGTTTGTGTGTGTGTATGGATCATACTCTATTACCCAATTTTCCCAATTCTCTAACATGAAGTTTCATGGATTGTAGTTTCTAGACTCAAGTTCTAACTAGAGGCAGTGTGACCTGAGATTTTACACAAACCTGGAGCAATTAAAGCTGAATTTTTGGTATATTATTTGGTATAATAGTGCTTCTGAATATTCAAAGTGACGCCACCTGGATTCCTTGAACCGGAAATCATTTGGCTTTCCGAGACGGGGCATGGCTAAGAGTGGGAGTGGTAGTTTGTGTAGAAATATGTTATCTTTCAAACTAGGTATATTCAATTCATTATTAAACACTAAACATTTTAATATCCCCCTCTGAAGAAATACAAATGTGCAGAAATGTAAATTCACCTCCAGAGTTGGCAAAACAGACAAAAATCGAAGTGTCCTTCTGCTCCATCTTTCATTCCTGCTCTCTCCTGAATGAGTACAGAGTTTATGGAGGAATGGTTCCATTTCCATCAGAACAGACAGAGAGAATTTAAAATCAACGTTACAGTTATACTGCTATAAATCACATCAACAGGTTCATTTGCTCTGATCTGTGTTTTAGGTAAATGACAGGGGCAGACACATATACACGCACACACACACACACACACACACATGCACACACACACACACACACACACACACACACACACACACACACACACACACATGGTGTAATTATTAATCACAGAAAAGCCTTTGTTAACCTGGCTAGCCCAAAGCTACATTAGGAATTCAGCTCTTTTCCTCTGTTCTCTCACCTGCGTGTCACGGGATAATCAGTATTCCTCTCCCTTCCTCTCTTCCTCTCAGTCCTTCTCCTCCTTCTCCTTTTCCTCCTCTTCCTCCTCTCTGTGGACTGAGTGAGAGTAAGAAAAAAAAAAACCCCGAGATTGGTTCTGCCTTGTTTACAGCACTCCTCTGCACGCTATTAAATGGGGAATTCACTTTCAATCTAATCTCCATCTATTACCATACGGGCACAGGCTCTGTTAAATAAAACCACACATTCAGCTGAAGGGAATGCAGCACTGTCCCATTACGCGCACACACACACACACACACACACACACACACACACACACACCAACAACACTGCTTACACCATGCATTGATGCACAGATGCTAACTGTGTGAGATACCAATAGCAAAGGTTTCTGATAGACAACTACACAGACAGACAGAAAAATAGCTAGACAACTGGCTAGAAAGACAGATAGACAGACATATACACCCAGACAAACAGACAGACAGACAGGTAAACAGATGCAGACAGACAGTCAGACAGACAAGGATAGTTGACAGACAGACATATACAGACAGTCAGAGAGGGAGACAGTAAAGAAAGTAGACAGGTATGCACAGGGTTAGGGTTAGGGGACACACAGGACACAGCCAAACAAACACACACACACACACACAATCAGAAATACACGCAAACACTCAGGCACACAGGCGAGTAGACAGACAGCGGTATAGACCATCAGACACACAGACAGACACACAGAGAGACAGACAAACAGATGTACATACAGATCACAAGATCTCTCTGGTGCTCTCAACCGATCAGAGCACACCATGTGGAGAAATAATGAAAATCTCATTTATAGATCATTTTTTATCTTTGACTCAGACATGTGAATGAGACATGTGAATGGGACAGTAAGTGTCTCTGCAGGGCATGTGAGATTGTAGAGAGGAAGTGAACACTATAGGGAGCATGGTGTAGGGGCAAGGTGATTTGAGATGCTGCTCATGTTTTCAATTGAGTGTGTGTTTCTTCAGGAAGGCTGATTACAACCGAGCTCAGAGTGAGGTGATGGATGGAGGCTGTTACTCTCTCACTTTCCCTCACTTTAAGACTTTAACCCTTTAATATCCAAGCACTTTTAAGAGTTTTCACTTCCTTTATTAATAAACTGTCATTCTAGCACTCAGTCATGTACAGTCACACACATCATTCCATATGTACATACTTATCATATTTCACACAAAAAATAAATATGAATTGTATATCTCTTAATAATAAATGCTCTAATTCCTCACAGTGACATGGGGATGTAATATGTATACATTTATTAACAAGATAATTAGACACAGGCCCAATCCTATATAGAGCACCACAGACAGACAGTCGAACAGATAGTAAGACAAACAAATACACTGACTGGCAGACAGACACATGATCAAATAAGCTCAATCCCAAATAATGCACTACATAGGGGATATACAGTATCTCACAAAAGTGAGTACACCTCTCACATTTTTGTAAATATTTGATTATATCTTTTCATGTGACAACAC
The DNA here is from genome assembly GCF_023375685.1 of Ictalurus furcatus. Lineage (NCBI taxonomy): Eukaryota > Metazoa > Chordata > Actinopteri > Siluriformes > Ictaluridae > Ictalurus > Ictalurus furcatus. The sequence goes on from NC_071264.1 coordinate 19,601,180, forward strand.
TGAAGAAATGACACTTTGCTACAATGTAAAGTAGTGAGTGTACAGCTTGTGTAACAGTGTAAATTTGCTGTCCCCTCAAAATAACTCAACACACAGCCATTAATGTCTAAACCGCTGACAAGAAGTGAGTACACCCCTAAGTGAAAATGTCCAAACTGGGTCCAATTAGCCATTTTCCCTCCCCGGTGTCATGTGACTTGTTAGTGTTACAAGGTCTCAGGTGTGAATGGGGAGCAGGTGTGTTAAATTTGGTGTCATCGCTCTCACACTCCCTCATACTGGTCACTGGACGTTCAACATAGCACCTCATGGCAAAGAACTCTCTGAGGATCTGAAAAAGGAATTGTTGCTCTACATAAAGATGGTCTAGGCTATAAGAAGATTGCTAAGACCCTGACACTGAGCTGCAGCACGGTGGCCAAGACCATACAGCGGTTTAACAGGACAGGTTCCACTCAGAACAAGCCTCGCCATGGTCGACCAAAGAAGTTGAGTGTACGTGCTCAGCATCATATCCAGAGGTTGTCTTTGGGAAATAGACGTATGAGTGCTGCCAGCATTGCTGCAGAGCTTGAAGGGGTGGGGGGTCAGCCTGTCAGTGCTCAGACCATACGCCGCACACTGCATCAAATTGGTCTGCATGGCGGTCGTCACAGAAGGAAGCCTCTCCTAAAGATGATGCACAAGAAAGCCCGCAAACAGTTTGCTGAAGACAAGCAGACTAAGGACATGGATTACTGGAACCATGTCCTGTGGTCTGATGAGACCAAGATAAACTTATTTGGTTCAGATGGTGTCAAGCGTGTGTGGCGACAACCAGGTGAGGAGTACAAAGACAAGTGTGTCTTGCCTGCAGTCAAGCATGATGGTGGGAGTGTCATGGTCTGGGGCTGCATAAGTGCTGCCGGCACTGGGGAGCTACAGTTCATTGAGGGAACCATGAATGCCAACATGTACTGTGACATACTGAAGCAGAGTATGATCCCCTCCCTTCAGAGACTGGGCCGCAGGGCAGTATTCCAGCATGATAACGACCCCAAACACACCTCCAAGACGACCACTGCCTTGCTAAAGAAGCTGAGGGTGAAGGTGATGGACTAAACCCTATTGAGCATCTGTGGGGCATCCTCAAATGGAAGGTGGAGGAGCACAAGGTCTCTAACATCCACCAGGTCCGTGATGTCATCATGGAGGAGTGGAAGAGGACTCCAGTGGCAACCTGTGAAGCTCTGGTGAACTCCATGCCCAAGAGGGTTAAGGCAGTGCTGGAAAATAACGGTGGCCACACAAAATATTGACACTTTGGGCCCAATTTGGACATTTTCACTTAGGGGTGTACTCACTTTTGTTGCCATTAATGGCTGTGTTGAGTTATTTTGAGGGGACAGCAAATTTACACTGTTACACAAGCTGTACACTCACTACTTTACATTGTAGAAAAGTGTCATTTCTTCAGTGTTGTCACATGAAAAGATATAATCAAATATTTACAAAAATGTGAGGGGTATACTCACTTTGGTGAGATACTGTAAGTCCGTATATCATACCCTAAAGTTTAGTTTACAACTCGAATATTAGTTATTTACAGTTACATTTATATAGCACTTTTCTAGACACTTAAAGTGCTTTACATGGTATTTGGGGGTGGAATCTCCCACCACACACCAGCTATTAGTGGAGAGGAGAGAGTGATGTAGCCAATTCAGAGATGGGGAGTATTAAGGGGCCATGATAAATAAGGGCCAATGGGGGAATTTCACCAGGACATACCCCTACTATTTTACGAGAAGTTTCCTGGGATTTTTAATGATCACAGAGAGTCAGGACCTTGGTTTAAACTCTCATACAAAAGACAGTGCTGTTTTACAGTATAGCTTCACTATACTAGAGCTTTAGGCCCCACACAGACCACAGGGTAAGCACCCCCTGCTGGACTCACTAATACCACTTTCAGCTGCAACCTTAGTTTTCCCCAGGAGGTCTCCTATCCAGGTACTGGCCAGGCTCAACCCTGCTTAGCCTCAATAGGAAATCAGATGAGATCTGCAAGGAGATATGGCTCTGGAAAGCCCACCAAGGACGATTAGCAATAGGTCTTAATACAACACACAACTGACTCATTAAAGGACATGTCTAAACATATAAAAATATTCTAAAACATATTAACACATACATAAAACATAATGCAGCAGGCTTCAATATAAATCCAGTTACTCATAAATACCTAATAAATAACAAAAATTAAGAATCACTTGGAAATTTCAAGTGCATAGATGGATAGCCTCTGGCACAAAGATAAACTTGTAGTGGTTGGTCATACATATGATACTCTGGAGCCGCCTGCCCGAAGGCATTATCTCAAAATATATGTGCAGGGGGTGCGTATCCTCATAATACTCCATAATACACCATAACACTCCAGGCCTAACGTATAACTTGCCCATAATTATTAACTATGTAGTGCACTTATATTAAACGTTAAGGCACTGAATCTCAAATTGCTCCTTACTTGAAATATAGTGCACTATAACAGTATTATAGCAATAATATTGTACTGAGTATTAAATACAAACCAAACTTATATACTGTATGTATATGTGAGATTATGAATGTATACACACAACTAGGGCAAAGATGTTCATAATCTTACATATTTCATCAGAAATCCAGTAGGTCAGAAGTTTACACACACCAAGTGCACTGTCTCTTAAACAGTCCAAAAATTTATATAATGACTTTTAGAAGCTTCTGAGTGGCCAGTTGTCATAATTAGGTGTTAATTGGCAGTGCAGCTATAGCTTTAAGAGCCTGTCTTTAGAGCCACTGCCTTTTTGCCCTTGATACAGGAATAATTATTGTGGACCTCTACAAATCCTAATCCTTCTTAGGAGCAATTTCCAAACAACTGAAAGTACCACAAGCATCTGTGCAAACAACTGTATGCAAATATTAAAAATCTTGGGAGCACACAGACACTGCATTGTTCTGGAAAGAGACACAAATGATGAGATGAATGAACTTTAGTCAGGAAGGTTCAACTGAACCACATAACAACAACAACAAAGGACCTAGTGTAGGAGGCATCAGGTACCATATGTTTACATCCACCATTAACAGATTCCTACATTGCCATGGGCTGAAAGGCTGCTGAACAATGAAGAAGCCCCTACTCCAAGATATTAAAAAGCCAGAATGAACTTTGCAGGTGATCACCAGAGTTTTTGGAGCAGTTTTCTCTGGTCAGATGAAATAAAAATGAAACTGTTTGGCCGTAGTGATCTGCTATGTAATGGAGGGAAAATGGTGAGGTTTTTAATCTGAAGAACATCATCCCACTTGTGAAGCATGAGGTGGTAGCATCATGTTGTGGGGGTGTTTTGCTGGAAAAGTGACTGGTGAACTTCAGAAAATACATGTCAACATGAAGAAGGAGAATTATCTAAATATATTGAAGCAAAACCTCAAGAAATCAGCCAGAACATAACACAAAAATTGGTCACAACTGGGTCTTCCAGCAGGACAATGATCCTAAGCAAACCTCTAAAGTTGTAATAAAATGGCTTAAAGACAACAAAGTGACAAAGTAGAATGAACTGAGAAAGTGTGTCTGACTGAGGAGGCCCACAAACCTGACTGAGTTCCACCAGTTCTGTCAGGAGAAATGAACAAAAATTCAGGCAAAGTATTGTGAGAAGCTTGTGGAAGTCTACACCAAGGATTCAAGGATTCAAGGAAGTTTACTTTCATTCCAAAAGATGGGCTATATGAAAGGAATGAAACTAAGTACTGAGGTCCCGGTAGCAACAGCCAAGAATAAAAACACTATAAATATAAAATAAAGTGGAGCAATAAAATTAGCGGAGCAAGAAATAGGTACTATAAAAAAAACAATAAAACAATACAACTTACAATACAGCAATATAATCTTTCTGATGAGTATTATTGCACTTCAAATGAGTGTTATTGCACATGAAAGAGTCTTCGATGTATGAGTGTTATTGCACATAAAAAGAGTCTCTGGTGTAGAGTGTTATTGCACATTAGAAAAGTTTTTGAGTCTAACAGCTTCTGGGAAGAAGCTGTTTCTGAGCCTGGTTGTTCTGGCCCTAATGCTGCGCAGCCTTCTACCTGAGGGAAGGAGGGTAAACAGTTCATGAGCAGCAAGGAAAGAGTCTTTCATGATACGGCCATCCCTGTTCCTGCATCTGCTGGTGTAAATGTTCTCAATTGTTGGAAAATTGCAGCTAGTAATTCTCTGTGCAGACTTAACTACATGCTGCAGAGCCTTCCTGACTGCAGCAGAGCAGTTTCCGTACCATACGGTGACACATGATGTAAGGATGCTCTCCACTGCGCACCTGTAGAAGGATGTGAGGAATGTGGTACCTACGCCAGCCCACCTAAGCCTCCTCAGGAAATGTAGTCATTGATGGGCCTTCTTTATTAAGCTGACGGAGTTGTTCTACCAGGTGAGATCGTTATTGATGTGTATCACCAGGTATTTGAAGCTAGGGAAGACCTCGACAACTGTTCCTCCGATGGGGAGAGGGGTGGGAAGGCTCCTAGTGACTTTCCAGAAATCCACAATCATTTCCTTTGTTTTCTTCACACTGATGCAGAGGATGTTGGCTTTGCAACAAGCCTCCAGTTGTTCCACCTCTAGCCTGTACTCCGTCTCATCATTGCGGGAAATGAGTCCTATAACTGCTGTATCATCAGCAAACTCGACAATGTGGTTGCTCGGGAATGTAGCTGAGCAGTCGTAGGTCCGCAGAGAATACAGCAGGGGGCTCAGGACACATCCCTGAGGAAAGCCAGTGTTCAAGATGATGGGGGAGAAAGTGATGTCATGGATTCTGACAGCCTGTCTCCTGTCTGTTAAGAAGTCCAGTACCCAATTTCATAATGATGGACTCAGCCCAAATGTCTCAAGAGTTTGAGTCAATTCAAGCAATTTAAATTCCACCAAATACTAACAAAGTGTATGCTAACTTCTGACTGACTGAAAAGCTGATACAGTGAATAAGAGATGAAAAAATCTGCCTCTTTGCAATTCTTTAGAAATGGTCTCTTATGGACATTAAGTAGATACTCAGATTGACTTGACACAGAAATGTATGGTAAAATGAAATGTGTGGAGTTGTTAAATTTTTTGAGTTTGAATTAGCCTAGGTGTATGTAAACTTTTGGCCTCTAATATACGGCTGCTACTGATACTACTACAACTACTATTACAACTACGACAAATCATAATCGACAACTTATTTTGACCAAAGTTATTTACAGCATTGTCTGCACAGCATTAAACAGAACAGAAGAGAACAGATGAAATGAGAACTATGCTGAAACAATGGCGAATCCGGTCAGATTGTTTATGTTATCGCTGTACAGCAGAACGTCTGTGAATCAGCTTCAGTTCAGATCGAGGAAATGAAAATGAGTTTTAACAGCAGCTGCATACTCATTTACAGCATTAACTCAGGATGAGTCTGCATTCGGCTCTATTTCGGCAGGATTTAATTTTTTTCCTCGTTTATCTGCCTCGCTGTCTTCATATCCTTTCCATTTGACATCAGAGCGACTCCATTAACCCAAACGGAGCGAGTGAATTACGTTGTGTATCGATTCAATCCGAGCCTGAAGAACGAGTGCAGGAAAAGGTGCCTAGGGTGCACTTCTCCTAACCGAGTGCCAATTTATCTTTAGTGCAGCAGTGGATCACAAATCCTGCAGCCGTTTGCTTAATACACATCCCACACACACACACACACACACACACACACACGCACACACACACACGCATGCACACACCCACACAGATATGGTTAAAGAACGTTCGCTGAAAATAAATTCATGAAAGATCAGGTTTCAAATATTAAATAATTTCTATCACACAGATGATGTTCGAGTCATTTTAATAAAACTGAATTAACATGTTAACACAGTCAGACATTACTAATTACACACACTACTTACAAAACAGTTGTTCAATTCATTTTCATTTTAAATTTTTATTAAAAATGCAGTCAAATATTAATTAGTCTAGAATATTATACTGCTTACAATGTTAGTGCTACGCGCTGTGTGTGTGTGTAAGTGTGTGTGTTTGTGTGTGTGTGTTTATTACAGCAAAATACTGAGTGGCAGGGTGATGTGATGAAGGAGAATTACTGTTACCACCCTGAAGTTGATTATATTTCTATAGCAGCATGACTTCAAGTCATACCACATTCATTTACCAACAATTACAATTTTTGATTTATTAAAGAACAAAACACCATACTTTTTTTAATTCATTATAGTTTATTTAATGTTGGGGAAACTCAAGGAAACAAGTTAGTTTCTCATCTTATCAACTATTTTTCTCTTTTGATGTTAATAAGACAAAAAAAATAAAATAATAATAATAATAAAAAATAAACCCCAGCTTGTCATGTTACAAAGAAACCATAAAGTATAAACAACTCTGTTCTGAAGATGTCAGAAAACTTAAAGTTAGAGATTTTCCTCTGAGTGTTACAAAGTGCTGACACTGGAGACTCCTTTCATAAATGTTAAATTAACATCTATTTACAGAAAACCTCACCATATCAACAATTACAAATGCTTTTAATCCATTCATGCGGAGTATCCCTGTGCATGAGCTGTTACTATAGAAATGAGAACGTATTAGAACAAGCGCATTAATATAAACCTGTGATTCGCAGCTGCACTACTGTCAGAGCTGCTGTTCTAGAAAATTCAACACATTCTGACCAATCGCAATCCAGAAATCACCAGCGCTGTGGTATAATTTCACAAAAGTTAAAAAGATAAGAAGTAAGAAGATAAAAAATTCACTTTTACTTAAGAAAAGAAAATCATGAGAAGACTAAGTAAATATTTTTATGATCAAATTTGAAGTTTCAAATTAGTTTCATTTAATTTTCAACACAAAATGTAGTCTATGATACAGTACTATTTAAGTAAATTTGATAGAGTTCTTAACCAAAACAGTATCCATGTAAAAATTATTAATCTGTGAATCGACATCAACAACAGAAAATGGAAAACAGTAATGATTTATTAGTTTTACTGTGAGTCAATTTTAAATTCCAAAATGAATACATTCTCAGGTTCTGGCGCTCACTCAGCCTCAGATCCTCCATGAAGATGTGGAAAAACTCCTCCAAAAATATATATTTATAAAGTTGCATAGCACACATCTAAAATCAATCATAAACTTGTTGTCTGCGGTTGAGATTTGTTGCCCTTAAGGAACTCAAACGATTGTGAACGTGCTGAACTGTGCATCCTGTGGAGAAGTGAAATTCAGCGTTCCGTTGAGATCAATATTATTTATCTACCTATCTAACAACATCAGGAACAAGAGCTTACATTCCTGCAGTTCCCTGAAGAGAGTGTACGGCTGTGTCCTCAATGTTGATGTTGGATAAGTTTCATTCTAACGAATAACAGTTGGCTAAAAACGTTAAGAGGGTCTTCACATACACAGTGTTTAGTCTGTTTGAACAGACCCCTGGTGTGTTCTCCTCTTCGGTGCGGTTCTTTAGTTAGGTGAGAATACAGAGATCACTCTCGGCTCAGAGAGCGTCTGAAGTAGGTGGTTTTGTTTTGCTTTCTGAGTGAACTCTAGTGAGAATATGATTTAACTCTGAATTGACTCAACTGCAAGAATGAATCAAACATGCCATGTGTTTTGGGTTGCAGAATTTTTTGTAGATTTCTTTTGTGTGCTGTTAAATGGAGCCTTGAGATGCAAACTAAGCCAAAGCACAGAGCAGAATAGAGCTGCAGAAACACTGTGGGTTCTGGAGATCCGGAGAACATAAATGCTGGATCTGAAACACAAAATGTTTTTAAGCTAGTTATGTATGTAATAATAATAATCATTTATTTACAGTCAGTGATCAGGTGATTTCTACACACACTTGGTAATTTTTTTATTTTTTATTTTTTTTATAACCCCTCAGACATTAAAAACAAACAAAAAAACAAAAAAACAAAACAAAACCTAAGTCCAAGAAGAATCAAAAGAATCAATAGAATCAATTTCACTCTGATTAAGGCTTAGCAAACAGATTAAGAGGTGTGAAAGCACTATTTAAATATTCTATGCATCACATCCAGCATTGATTTTCTCTATTAGTTCGACACTCCAAATCTCAAGAAGCCTAAAAAAAATCCTGTGGTTTGGGACAATGCATACACACACTACACTATAAACAACAGTGCATTGTCACTTACTGTGCTTATTGTCCTGTTTTAGTAGTACTGTACTGTCCTGTGTTGTTAGCATGTCTGCACGTGCACTTTATGTAAAAAACATGTAGATCTTATTTAGTTCTGTGTCGTCTCATATAGTTAGTGTGTTGTTTTATGTAGCACCATGGTCCTGGAGGAACATTGTTTCGTTTCACTGTGTACTGTACCAGCTGTATATGATTGAAATAACAATAAAGTGAACTTGAATATGAACTTGAGCATTGTCTACATGATCACCTGTTGTCAGGTTAAGCTGCAGAGGCAGATGTAAGTGCAGACTTTTTTTATTTGTAACAGGAAAACAAAACTAACAAAGTTAAAACAGCATTCACAAAACGAGCGAAACAACAACATAGAGAGCACAGCATGAAGCATACCACAGAGACTTAGCAAACAAGCAAAGAAACATCAGGACTTAATTAGAAACACTAATCAAGAAGAAACACAGAACAGGTGAGTGTAATCAGAAGAGTGATAGCATGTGACAGGCCCTGTATCCCAATTCGCATAGTATCTGTCCTACATAGTATACGGGATTAGTGTTAGTGTTTCCCAAATTGTAGTATGTTGAAATGAGTACCCCAAAGGTACCCAGATGGTCTACTATTTCCAGTAAAAACACTTTTTCAGCTAATATTACCACAACTCCTTGCGTGATAGAGGAAGTGTTTTGCGATAGTTTGCTTAGCCAAATTCAAGGATGCATTTTAGAGAGGTGTAAATGAAATGTGGAAAAATAAATCAAGAGAATGATAAATGAAATGATAGAGTATAAATTATATAAGGAATAAAGGAAGAAGAAATGCAACAAGGAGTTTGTTTATGGTGACTGTTTTCTCTTCCGGGCAACAGCATTCTCCTCTGTTACACAACATATTAACATGTCCCAATATTTGCAGACTCTTATAATACACACTCAAAAGTGTGTACTTTTTCTTCACAAAAAGAGTACAAGCTTTTAGTACATAGCATAAGTATGCCAATTGGAATGCAGGGAGGGTCATGTGATTTGGCTGTAGTTTGTAATAAGTCCAAGACGGCCATATTGTGAGGCCGTAATAAACCCCAGGAAGTGGAGGTCATGTGACACCTGTTAACAAATAACACTTAATATTGACTCAGTGTAATAACTTGCGGAGTTCAGAAACATATATATTATATATATATATATATATATATATATATATATATATATATATATATATATATATATATTTGCTTTTTTTTTCTCCAAAACTAAAGTTAAAACTAATCAGAGTCCAGAGTGATAAATGGGGTTTAGACTAGAACCAAGCATGACTAGAACTAGAAAACTGTCAATATAGAACAAAGAACTATCTAATACTTTGGCTCAGAATATCAGCTTTACACATGTGCTGCAAAGAAAAATAAGAAAACAAATTGTGCAAAGTGTTTTTACACTATACATTATACATTCATATCTAGTACATGGATAGCTATATGCTCTAAATGAACAATAATAATTATGTAACACTAGCACAGAAGTGAAAAACAGTATATTTGTGAATTCGATGTCCAAGAAGCTGAATTTAGTCAAAACTACAGCGGACCTAAAACAACCCCACACCTGTGAGACGCCATGTTTTAATTTTTTAGGTTCTGAAGAATCTCCATTAATGCAAACAATCTAGTGATGTTCTGTCAAATAAAATCGAAACCTATATGAGTCTCACGTCCAACAATATGAATGGAAACAGATCCACAATTCCAGGCAAGCTGTGGGTCAGTGACTTGGGGTGCCAAAGGAGTCAGAATGGAGTTGGACATGAGTCATGACTGAGCTGGAGAAATATATTTTGAAAAATGTTATTTTAAATAAAAACAGCTCAGACTTTTGGAGCCAACTCCTTTCTGTGGATGAATCCAGATGGATAAATACAACAGCTTTATTTCCTTTGAGCTTTTGTTCTGCAGAAGACGGAATCCTAAATGTGCACCAGAAACTACTGGATGTTAAATGAGAAGAAACAAGCATGCAGCGTGTGTGCCGTTTTTGATAAACAGTGTTTTAAATGGCCATTAAGAGCACAGACCACCTCCATCCTATACTGTCTCTTTGATGCTGTTTGGTAATTATCCGTCTGTTCCAGCCCGTTAAGAGGAGAGCAGAACCCTCATTTACTTAACGAGTCGGAGCTGAATGCTTCTCACGCTTGTTTATAGTGCAATGTGAAAGAAAACCGGTGGAAAAAAGAGGGAAATTGTTGGGATGGATGTGACACAGTGCTTAATTTAGAAATGTTTACAGATGAAGGAAAACAACTACAGGTAAAACAACTGGTGTGTGCTATAGGAAATTTAAGCTAATATATAGAACATGTAAATGAATAAAGACAGACAATCACACGAAAGAAGAAAGAAAGAAAGAAAGAAAGAAAGAAAGAAAGAAAATAAAAGAAGATAAAGAAACAGTGTACTGTACTGGTGTATTTCTCCAACAAGGTAAAAAAAAAAAAAAAAAAGATACAACTGGCCATCTGATAATGTGAAATTTGTCCTTATGGCCCATTTATGTACATAAAGTGAGTGATAAATTTTACAACATTTAATTTCCCAGATGAAATGCACACACTAAAGGCGTATAAAGGGGAATCCACTATAGGGACTAGCTTTGAGGAATGCTGAGAGCAATCGTTCAGCATAGAGGTAATAAACTCCAGTCCTCAGGGGGGCGCTACAGAATAATTAATCTATAACGCTATTAATATCTGAATTATAAATAATCAAAATGAAAAAAAGGAAAAGAATAATGAATAAATTAATAAATTCTTTGAAAATACATTCTCTAAGTCTGAGAAAAATTGTGATTTCTTGCAGAATGATTCTGAATGATGAGAGAGAATGAAAGAAAGAAAGAAATGCTTCTCACGCTGAATGATGAGAGAGAATGAAAGAAAGAAACAAACAAACAAAAAATAAAGAAAGAAGCAAAGGAAAATAAAAAAAACAGAGGAAAAGAAAGAAAGACAAACACAAACAAACAAAAAATTAACAAATAAAGACAAAAAACAGAGGAAAACGAAGAAGAAAGAAAGAAAGAAAGAAAGTGTGAGAGAGAGAGAGAAAGAAAACAAATCAGAAAGAAAGAAAGAAAGAAAGAAAGAAATACATTTTATTTATAGAGTGCTTTTATAATATACTCAAAGATCCTTTACATAAATAGATAGTCATAGGACAACATAATAAAACCAGACAGCATTAATCACATAAGTCACATGAAGTCATACAAAGAAAGAAAGAAAGAAAGCGTGCACTTTCACATCCAGTCATATCCCAGTGTTATGTAAGTCTCCTGTGGTCACATGACCTCTAGCAAAATACTCAGTGTTTAAACCTAGAACAAATAAAGAAGCTCACATCATCTTTAAGATCATGGTTAGTATTGTTCAGCATGATTAGTTCAGATCTGATCTGAACTGGACAGACAGGGGTTAAATTTAAACTGCCTATAATCTCCAGACCTTTTGCCTAGCTGAAACACAACCTCTCCTCTTTCTCTGTACAACATGCAAAACACTGCGATGATTATGTTTCCTCCTTTCAGGCGAGACACCTTGTTTTAACAGGTGCCTGATTGTGTGTAAACATACAGTGAATAGTGAAAAAGGCTATTAGAATGTGGAAAATCACTATAATTAGGCGAGAACACAAAAGGACCTAGAGGCGTCACCCAGTTTTGTTGTGTCACTTCGGAGATTAAAGTTTTCTTTTAAAATGTGGAAGAAAAGGCAAAGTGGATAAAAATTACCTCATTTTGGGTGCTGGGCAGGTTTAGAGGGATTAAGCAGGAAGACTTCCTGTTAATACCCTGAACACACACACACACACGCACACACACACACACACACACACACACACACACACACACACGCACACACACACACACACACGCACACACACACACACAAACACGCATAAACACACACACACACACACACACACTCACACACACACACACACACATACACACACACACACACACACACACATTAATGTACTTGTGGGAACCAAATCTTCACAGTGACATGATAAAATGACACAATGTGTGTGTGTGTGTGTGTGTGTGTGTGTGTGTGTGTGTGTGTGTGTGCAGTGGTCAAAGGTCAGCCCTATTCCAAAAATGATTATGATAGTGTGTGTGTGTGTTGTTTAATCCAGATTTGTCTTCCACAGTGTTTACAGAAAGAAAGAAAGAAAGGAGAATAGCATTCCAGTCATTGACATTCAGCTGCTGTTTCTGACTAACACACACCGAGGTTCTGTCCCAAATCACGTTTTTCTTTATTCTCATCCCTTCTTTCTCTCCTACTTTCTTTCTAATCTCAGGAGCAGGCTTGTCATCTCCTCTTTAACACACTGGGACACTCGTCCTCTGTCCCTGACAATCACACACTGAGTCTCCATCCTGAATCAGTAAGAAGTCTTTCTTCTTTTCCTTGCTTGTGCATCCGTTCAGGACGTTGCTCCATTCCGGCATGTCTTATCCTCTTAGAAACACTTTCACTCGTTCCCCTCTGTCCAAATCCCTTTGTCTTTCTCTACAAACTTCACTTCCCTTCCAGTCTGTTTCACTTCGCCTCAGCGGAATAAAAACATTTCAACAAAGCGGTTTGAACCCTTCCTGTAGTGTGCACTACTTAGCAGTGAAATCATTTGCATTTTGCACTAAAAATAAACGATGCATTTTACATTCATGTTAAAAGTATGCTAGCGATAAAAACGTGTGTGTTATGAAACGTAAACTGATGCTGCGGGTCAATAAGACACATCATCACCGAGTAGTGCACACTCCAGGCAAGTTAATATCTCCTGGGCCGAGTGTGTGTTTTTCTCCTGTGGTGATATTTCTGTGTTGAAAATCGCAGCGAGACGCAGCTCTAAATGGAAATGGATTTTGTAATTGCAGTCTTTTAGGGTGAAACTTTTCATCGACCACTTTTCAAATAATGAATTTTATGCCCTGAATGAGGCGTGAAGTTCTGAAGTTTTACTTCAAACCAAACTTTTTTTTTTTTGACTGGAGGTTTTATAGCAAACATACCACTAAGAACTCCATAGTGTAATCAGAATCCGGCTAATTAATGTTTTGCTAGAAACGAATAATTCAAGTGAAATATTGTCGGGGTTTTTTTTTAATGAGGCAATAAACAGTCAATAAGTCCATCAGACTGATTAATGTGATGATTATTCTTATTATTATAATTATTACAAAGGAATTGTTTTACCTGGGGGTAAAAAACAAATCACTCTCAGTCCACGTCCATATAGAAATTTTATCGCCTGTCTCTGTATACAGCTAGTCCTATTTGGTTGTGGGCCAGGCTTCTATATACTTCTATAACACTTTGAATGTTCGCTAGTGATTTTGACAGTAATTAACACTGAAAGTAGTACATTCTGGATAAATTCATAGGGGACAAAATAAACAAACAAAAAATATCACAATAAATTACTGACAGTAATTATTTACAGTTATGTGGATGTATCAGTCATCTATACACCCCATTAAGGCATTTAATTACATCCATTAAGGGTTCTTCGGGTGTCCTTCTTGGGGAACCCTTAAAGGTTCTATTCCGAAACCTACAACAGTATAAATAAGGGATAATCCATGGCTAGGTGTGTGTCATGTAAGGAATAACTGACAACGGGCTGTTGAATTATTAGAAAATAATTCACACTCTGAGGGGGGTAATGCGGCCATGACGTGAAGCGTTACACCTCGGGTATGCATAATTTTCTAATAATTCAACAGACCAGAGTCAATTATTCTGCTTATACCACAGTTACCACACCTCAAGACATTGTTCAGATGTTTTATTTTAAGACATTTGTTAGGTTTTTGTCCTTAAAACTCTCTTGTGTGTGGAACTAATTTATTACGCATCGCATATCAAGCTTGGAATAAGCTTCTTGCTAATTACAAAACATCATTTTAGACCTAGTAACAGAGACTGGAGCCATTGATATGCAGTTATTGGGGAAGGAGAGAGAGAGAGAGAGAGAGAGAGAGAGAGAGAGAGATCACAGTTTCTTTTTGTTTCATGCTGATAATATAAAAATCTGAAATCACACGCTCTCTCCCGCTCTCTCTCTCTCTCTCTCTCTCTCTCTCTGAATCTCTTCTCTGTATCAGAGAAGATTCCACCTAAGAACCCTTTTCATATTAAAGAGAACCATTGAAGAATGTAGACACCTACATTCTGAGTACAACCCTACAATTGAGTGTTTCCCTCTCGGAGATAGAGCAGGAGTCTCTATAAGGCTAGGAATTCTTGATTATCTATGGAACCCCTAAAGAACTCATGAAGAACCTTTATTTTCCTAAGAGTGTACCAAGTACCAAGAAACTAAATGTTAAAACTCTTGATAGGTTCTAGGTATTAAGAAGAATATAATGAGTAATAATTTGCCGTTTGTACCACACACTTACCCAGTTAATACACACACACTCTTCTTCAATAGTTCTTCGTCTTTAAAACCCTTTCTGACAGGAAAATCCTTGCTGTGGGGCTCTACATTGAATCTTTCAGGGGTAATTCAGAGGGACAAGACAAAGAACCCTTTAATGTACACTCTTAGAAAAATTTAGAAGCCTTACGGGTTCCTCAGTTGTCTGGTACCCCACAAAAGAGTGTTTTTCTATAAGAATGTGTTCCTATGAGAAGTAGAAGAACAAACTCTGACAACAAAAAGATTCTTCTTAAAGCTGCAGTATGAAACTTTTGTTGGAAAAAAGTTAACAAAAATAAATTATTGATCAAGTAGGTAAAAAAAAATCAGTGTTCAAAACTGTCTTGTTACCTTACCCTGATTCACTTGTAATAATGATTTATAATTTGAGATGTTGAGACTGATTTTGCGGGAAACTTCAGTTTGACATCATTTGCGTGACATCGTTCCTTTGCGTGGTTACGTCGTGTCTGTAAACACAAAGAAGAAGAGCCGGCTACTATATGTATATGTGCGGGTGCTGAGAATGGTGGAGTGTTTGTAGCTTGTTCTTACAACAGTTGCTTAGAATTTAAACTTGTTATCAACATGTCTGCTTTAATCTGGATAGTTCTAAATGCAATCATTGTTGACTTCTGGGGAATCAGCTGTCGTCAAAACCAAGAAACCTCGAACTACAGAGAGCCTGCAGTCAAAAAGGGAAAATGACAGAGCCCATGCTAAAATGAGAATAAATATCTGCATGGCTTTTGAGAGGTGGCAACAACTCCGAGATCTGAAGGGATTAAAGACTGACAAAGAGATGGCATTTGTCAGTGGCTCAGGTAGCAAGCTAACATTAATTCACTCAGCTAGGTATCGAGTTTCCTATGATTATTTGTTTATTTATTTAATTTTGCTATGGTCAATGTGATAAAGTTTACTTATTTTCTGCTAGCTATGAGAGAGAGCAATTCACCACCCCCTCTGTTGTCAAGTACTGGAGCTAATATACAACTCATACTTGTACCTCAAACCATCAGATTCATCCGTGCAGAGGAGCAGTGCCGACGCACAACCCACATAAAAAAATAAAATAAAATAAAATAAAAAAACCTCAGCAAGTAGCTTGCAGTTTTATGTTTCAAACAGAGATGGCAATACAGATGCAAAAGTTAAGTACTGCAGCTTTAAGGATTCTTCGGATAATAAAGGGTTCTTTGCTTCCACAATGTGTTCAATGCCTTATAAGAGTCCATTCTTACAGGGAAACAGTCTGTTAAGGTGTTCTACACAGACTGTTCTGCCTCTTAAGAGTTCTAAATGCTCTTTAGGAGTGCAGTTATTTCTAGTTACTTGAAAAGCAGCTGCATGAACGATTCTATTCTGTAACTCAGTCTGCAGGATTTAAAGTTCAATTGAAATGAAAATATTTCATATTTGGAATATCACACAGCCGTCGTTCTTGTTCTTCCCTCAGGGTCTGCTTTTATCTCACAGATAGACCGCAGGCTCTTCAGTAGCACATCTGATATGAATGATCTCGGTTCTCAGATTGTGTTGTGATACACATTTTGTCTGATACACTTTACGACTGCTTTACCCATGACTGATGAGAATGAACAACTCAATTTGTTTCCTTTTAGTCGCTTTACATGATATTATGACCTTTTTTTTTTTTTTTTTTTAATATAATCCTTCTCCAAAACCTTTCAGTCACATTCACACACAGTGCTGAGGACAGCAGTGAAGTGTATTACAGCAGTGCATTATGGATAATATTATAGTGATGTATACAGGATAGAGTATACATTACTGTGCACTCAACAGTATGAAAATGTAAAACAGTGCACAAGATAGCAACAAATCAGTCTTTGTAAATATAAAAGTCATCTTTTATAAAAGACATATAAAAGACATCACGTCTTGCTGTTTTCAAGTTCAATTTCTGTACTTTTTTGTACCATTATGAAGTTTTGTTCAAACTATACAGGCATAACTGCGTAATGTTTCATTATAAGTTCTGATTTTATCACAACATTGTATTTAAAAAAAAAAACAAAAAACATATCCCTCAGCCACTGACAATGACAAGTGACATTGTTGTCTCCCATAATTTTCAAAGATGATGCAGTTTAGTTTTGAAAGAAACAAAACAAAACAGAAAACAAAAGTGGATAAAGCTGGCGTCTGTAGCTGTCAGCATGTTTATATTTTTAATAAATATATTTTATGCCAGTTTTTTAGATATGGCTATAAGAAATCCAGAAGAAAAACAGGGAAAATAAAGCCCTTTTCAACAAGATACCTCTTTAAATTTGTCCTAGAACATTTCTTACATTGTCACAAATAAAAGGAAAAAACAAACAAACAAACAAACAAATAAAAATTAACTGCCATAAATAAGGAATAAATGAATTATAAAGAAGAAAAAATCAACAATAATATATTCTGCTATATTAATAATTCTACCTTACAGATATTATATATATATTGCCATCCCAGTGGAAACTCATTTTGTGCTCATATTTATTTCCTACATGCATCAACGTAAAAAAATCTCCTGATTCCATTTCATTTCCACTTTTCTTTAAATGCCCTGATACTGAGACACAGAACCTCATGACATGTTTTTAAAGAATTGTTTTCCCCTATAAATGTCTGTGTAATCAGCTTTTATCAGCGTTTACAGAATTTTACAGTGAGCAGTTTTCTTTATTTCAAGGTCTTGGTGTCCTTTGTGGAGGATTATCTCTTCAATCAGAGCGCGTGCACTGCTTTTATTCCTGAAAATAATAAAGAGTGGGTAACCTTTACAAACACTCACGTATCTTTTATCATATAGTGTTTCCTGTACGACGCTCTCTGAATGCACAAACACATCAATCTTCACTGATAAGTCGAAGGCTGAAGTGCACTTAAATTGGTTTTAGAGGCGTCACTACACGGCTATAAATTTTTGTTTTACACACACAATGTTCCTTTTTTTTTTTTGTTAAAGCTCTGAAGGACTATAGATGCATTATTAAATGCTCACTGTCCTGAGTAGTGGATGTGCATTATAAAATATTGTTATTATTATTGCATGATTTTCACTTTCTGTGGAAGCCAACAGTATGATAAGGTAAAGAAAAAAAAAACAATAAAAAATAAAAACCTGGGAAAAAAACAAGAGAATAAAACAGCATGAGATCTGGCTTGGTGTTATGAAGTGACCTTGCTAAAGGGGAGGTCCAAGTGACGGTCATATTATTATTTTTATCATTATCATTATTACCTTCTTTTTTTAAGTCCATAAAGCTTTACTATCAAGAGGTTGAGTTTATTCTAACCCAAGTTCCTACTGTATTATTCAGACAGAAAAAAGGCCAGAGTTTAACCTGCAGCAGAACTACGATAAGAAACCTTTAATCTGAGCACTACATGGTGAAAGATATGTTGTTATTTTGACTTAATATCTCATTACTTCAAGATAGTGTCATTAGTTCAGCTTAATATCTCGTTACTTCAAGATATTATGTCATTATTTCAGCTTAATATCACGTTACTTCAAGATAGTATGCTTTTATTTCACCTTAATATCTCGCTACTTCAAGACAGTACATGTATGCTGTTATTTCAGCTTAATATCTCATTACTTCAAGATAGTATGCTTTTATTTCAGCTTAATATCTCGTTACTTCAAGATAGTTATATTGAAATACTGATATATTAAGTAAAAATCATGACATAACACTTTTTTTCAATTTGCAGTTCAGGGCTTCTGTACAACCTTCTGAAGAAATCAATAAATATTTAATTAATGTATAACAACCTAGAGCTTATGATTTAATTAATTTGACAGGCAGTTAGTGTTAGTGTTTAATACCTAATGAACTGAAAACACTCCACTGAAGTGCACTTAAACTCTAGCACCCTTGTGTATACAGTGTGTGTGTTTCTGCACAGTGATTATATGTGGATTAAAGCTGCTCTCCTATTTCAGATTACTGTGACAAACGTGAGACGAGTTTTTACCCGTGAAACTCAATGCACTAACTGAGGTTAATTGGTAAAGGTTACTGTATGAGGACAGGTGTGTGTGAGTGTGTGTGGGTGTGTGTGTGTGTATGTGTGTGTGTGTTTGTGTGTGTGTGTGTGTGTGTGTGTCTGCATGTGTCTGTATGTGTTTTACCCAGACCTGTAAGGAGATTAGGGGCAATCTGTCGAGATTTAACATGAACTGCCAGTGTTAAGGAGCTTTCTCAGATTTCTCCGTGCTTCCTCCTTAAGTACATCAGCTTCACTAACTAAGTTCTGGTTGCCATTTTTTTCTTCTCAGGTTTGAGTATTAAACTAGCTAAGGTGGATTCCACTGAAAGCATGTTTACTAGGGCTTTGAATACTCATTTTAGGCTATTTTATACTCACTTTTAATATTTGTTCTCAAATCCAGACTTAAAATCAACAATATTTACATTTCATGACTAACAGTCTAATATATTTAATGTGTATTTGTTTCTACAGTTCAAAATATAATCATTATTTTAGGAATGGTAACATATTAGAATGAGTGCATTAATATACAGGAAACATGTGATTTGCAGCTGAACTACTGTCAAAGCTGCAGTTATAGAAAATTAATCAAATCCTTCTGACCAATCAGAATCCAGAATTCAACAGCACTTTGGTATAAAATTGCAAAAGCTAGTTAGCATGTCTAAGTATATATATATATATATATATATATATATATATATATATATATATATATATATATACACAAACACACACACACACACACACACACACACACACACACACTTGACTGAAATGTTTTTCAGTCAAATGTCATGATCTTAATACACCTTTGATCTGAAGGTGGACGATTAAATGTTTGAAATGTTGTAGACGTTTGAAGTGTTGTAGACAAAATAGAATTGTGCCAACATTCATTTCTTTCATTTTATTTAAAAACAAATTTTTTTTAAATGGATGACTTGGAGTGAAATATTCCGATAAGAAGCCAATAAGTGTCCAGTATAGGTGGGAACTCCTTTAATACTGTTTAAAAAGCATCTCAGGGAGATTCCTCAAGAAATCGGTTGAGAAAATGTTTTCTTACAGTTCTGGAAATTCTAGGCAAAAAGGGTGTCTACTTTGAAAATAAATATAAAATCTACTTTTGAAGCTAAAATATAAAATTATTTTGATCTAAGTCCCTGCTTGTGCATGGCTTTCCTGATATTCTTTCTCTGTAGTTCTCGCTGGAATAATAAAAATCTATTAACATTTTTACAGAAAGTGGACTTATTTTACTTTTCATTATGTGAGAGGCCAAACTCCAGTGGATTATGAGAATAACTGTGTCATATCTAATGTGCTTATTAAGTATAAATTTATTTGCCTTGTAAATACAGCTGTGGTAATAATTTCCTCCAAAAATCATGTAAACAGGAGCTGGAATGGAGATGCAGTTTTGGCTCCAGCACACTGGATCTGAAATGAAATGAAGCTGTAACAACGAGTTTAAAACGCAGAATGTCGTTTTTAATTAAAGTTTATTTATATCTACAGTAACATTGTGACCTGGAGCGTGGAAGTGTAGAGAGGAAGTTTATTAAACAGAGCAACGGTGCCAGTCCCAAATCTGAAAAACAGACAGAAAGTGAAAACAGCGATAAATAACGCACGCAAACTGATCCAATGCAAAATCCACAAGCCGAGCGCAGGAATAAATGGAGAATTAGAGAGAAAAATCTGAACAAAGACAGAATTGCAATCTTGATTGCATGACATCACCACAATAGATTACTTCATGTGAGGTATCATGCAAGCAAAAACTATCTATCTATCTATCTATCTATCTGTCTATCTGTCTGTCTGTCTGTCTATCTATCTATCTATCTACATTTAAATATTTATACTATGGTCTGTCTGAATACTCAATTCTGAAGGTGCTGGAAGGTGTGCGTTAAAACCGTATAATGCACAGGTAGTTCCGGTCAATTTAATCACTGTTCTAAATTAATGCACTGTCTATAAACATCTCTAACCATAGTAACATACACTGACAGATGCAGGTAATTCATACACACAATCTCTCTCTCTAATAACTACTTACTATAATTTATTCAAATAAATGTAATCTTATCGCGCTACTTTATTTCTGTGTATGATTTAGAGCAGATGCCCTGCGATGGATTGGCACCCTGTTCAGGGTGTACTCCGCCTTGTGCCCGATGCTCCCTGGGATAGGCTCCAGGTTTCCCCGTGACCCTGAAAAGGATAAAGCGATATAGAAGATGGATGGATGGATTTAGAGCAGGCAGAATTCTAGATCTAACGACCCATGTATAAAATAACTAACAAATATGAACTTATTTTTATCTTTTCTGTCAAATTTTGCACTGCAAACATCAATGACAGCTTTAACTTGTCAACGCTGGCACGGTATAAGTGGGATAATAATTTTTTTAATATGAGCATCTGTGTGTGGTTGGGCGCCGGTGGGTGGGTGGGGGGGGGGGGGGCTGGGAGGTTGTAATACTTATGCTTCACAGCAAACTTACCTTGTATCAACAGAGAAAAAAAAACCTGGCAGTGGAACAATACAACATCACAAGTCGACTCGATATACTTTGTAAACGTAATGACTCGGGACTTCAGAGAGCCAGCAGCAGGATGAGGCTCTAAACACCGGCTTTTTAAAAATCTTTATCACAGAGCTGGACTGTGGTTCTCTTTGGTCATTGATGTTGAGCAGCTGTTTCTGCCGGTCAAGCTAATCAATATTTTCTTTGCTAATGTGCCAGAGAACAGCAGGCAGCATGATTGCTTCAGTTTTTGAGCTTTTTGTTGGTCAAATGTTCTGAATAATAGAGCGGTGATTATTTCAGCTCTCCACAGAGCATCGTCAATATCAGCATCACTGTTAGCCTGCTATTAGCCTGGTGGACTTCGATTTCAGCACTGAACAAATACAGAGTGATCTGTGCCTTTGGGTTAATGTGTAATGATAATGAGTCTTTTTTGGTCACATATACATACGCACAGTGAAATTCTTTTTTCCACATACCCCAGCATGTCAGGAAGCTGAGGTCAGAGCGCAGGGTCAGCCATGATACAGCACCCCTGGAGCAGAGAGGGTTAAGGGCCTTACTCAAGGGCCCAACAGTGGCAGTGCTGGGGCTTGAACCCCCGACCTTCCAATCAGTAACCCAGAGCCTTAAACGCCAAGCTACCACTGCCCCCAAACTAGTGGGCATGCAGAGCTTAAGTTACATTTCAATCAGCAAAGTACAATCTTGATTATATGACATCACCACAATAGTTTACTTCATGTGAGTTAGGCATCTACACAATATAATTAGTTATGTCGTGTTTGTGAATGATTTAGTCTTTCTGATTGAGTCAGTAATGTGAACGAAACAGTTTTTATTGTTTCAGAGTTATTTCCTTTCAATCAGTTGCTGCTAACATACTTTTCCATTTTAGGCTGCAAAAAATTGAAACATCCCAGCTGAAAAAAAAAAACAAAAAACGAATGGCTTCCACTATAAATACCATTACAAACCATCAGCTAACCATTAAAACCATTACCATTAATCTTATTGGTTCTTAATGGTATCCATTAGACACAACATGCCACCAATAGAAAGCAACAGATTACCAGTAGAGATCCACAGGGACCATAACAGTTTACATTAAAACCAGTACAATTTCCATTATATATTATTAAACCATTACAAATTCTATGATGCTTTCTATTGGGGGTTTTTTTCAGCAGGGATGGAAGCCAACTTCTAACAGACTAACATAAACTAGCTAGGCTAGTAAATCTGGCAAGTAATTTACACAGTATAATTTAGTTAATCTAATGTTAGCAAGGCTGCTAGGTTTTAATTACGCAATATAGCAGTTAGGCTATTGTCAGCTAGCTATGAAAGGGAGCCTGGCAAGTGGTTTACACAATACATATTGATCTTAATGTTAGCTAGTTTCCTAGCATCCTTGGCTAATGGCTTACACAATATAATAGCTCAGTGTTAGTTGCTATATACTGTTGCACAGTATACTGTATGTTCGTTTAATTTTATCTAGTTCCCTACCAACCTTGGCTACTGGGTTTAATTGCACAGTATAAAAGTTTTCCTAACATTAGCTAGCTAGGCTAGCAAACTGGCAAGTCGTTTACGCAATGGGAAATGTATCTTCATGTTAGCTAGTTTCTAGTGACATTAGCTACAGTTTTACGCACTGTAATTGTTAGCTTAAGGTTAGCCACCTTGGTTTTTATTCCATGATATAAATACATTGGTTAACATTAGGTAGCTAATGCTGGAGAGATAAAGTTATTCAAGCTAACTACATGTGCTGATGTAGCTGGCTAGCTTAGATAGGTGATTTCGGTTGCTTTGTGGGCAGGACTAGTGATATACTATATTAGCGAGCTTTCACTCATAATGCCAATTCTACTTTCCTCTAGTTAGCTAGTCACCTAGGTCTGTTTTAGAAGGTAATTAATATCATTAATTTAAAAATGATAAAAATCGATGTTTTTTCTCTCAGAAGGTGCATTCTATGCCTCCTGAGTTTAGTGTACACACAGATGTGAGGCAGTTTTGTAGGTAACGTAGTAGTGTTAGCAAGAGAAGTGGAAGAAAGGTCATGTCTGAATGTAATGCTTATGCCCCCCCCCCCCTCTCTCTCTCTCTCTCTCTCTCTCTCACTCTCTCACACACACACACACACACACACACACACTAAGAGCTATATTCTTTGCTAACAAGTTGCACAGCCTGAAGCTTTTCATTTTATGATGGCTGTTATTTATTTATTTTTCTCCACACACAAAAGAGAAATGGAAGTTTGTCTATCAACTCCAGACAAGCAGAGGCGACTGTTAGAAGATGGAGCTGACCTTTTATCCAATCGTGGGTGACTCATCTGTCTTTCAGCCATATGTGGGGGGGGGGATAAGAATTACACAGAGTCAGACAGACTCAATCACTTATCTCACTAACACTACCTACAAAACTGCCTCACATCTTTGTGTACTGTGACTGGCCTTCTGCTAAACTCAGGAGTCATTGAGGAAAGACATTATTATTAGAAAAATAATAATATGAATGATGTTCTAGGCTGTTGGCTAGCTAAATGAAAGTAGAAATTGCATTATGAGTGAAAGCTAATACATCTTGTTAATCTGTTCCACAAAGCAGCCTAAATCACTAAAGCTAAGTTTTACTAGCTAAATAAACACAAGTAGTTAGCTTCACTAACATTTTCTCTCCAACATTAACTATTTGACAATATGAACTAGCCAAGTTTGCAAGCATAATGTTAGCTTAAGTATTATATCATGTAATCAAAACCAAGGTGGCTAACTTTATGCTAACTATTACAGTCTGTAAACCTGTAACTAAGATTGTCATTGAGCTAACTAAAATTAGCGTAACTTAAACTGTATGGCCAAAGTATGTGGATACCTGACCATCACACCCATATGTGCTTTTTGAACATCCCATTCCAGATTTAGTCTTTTTGCCCCTTTGCTGTTATAATAATGACTTCCATTCTTCTAGGAAGGCTTTCCACTCATTCAGTAACAAGCGCTTTAGAGAGGTTGGACGAGGAGGTGTGGGGTGCAGTCAGTGTTCCAGTTCATCCCAAAGGTGTTCAGTGGGGTTAAGATCAAGGCTTTGTGCAGGACACCTGAGTTCTTTCACACCAACCTTGGCAAACCTTGTGCACAGGAGCATTGGCATGCTGGATCAGGTTTGGGCTAGTGAGTTCCTGTAAAGGGAAATTGCAACGCTACTGTATACAAAGACATTCTATACAAATGTTTGCTTCCAACTTTGTGGCAACAGAAATGAGTATGGGTGTGATTGTCAGGTGTCCACATACGTTTGGCCACATAGTGTAGATTGTATAGTACATACCAGGTTTGCTAGCAATTTAACACTGAGCTATTATATTGTGTAAACCAGTAGCCAAGGTCACAAGGAAACTAGCTAACATTAAGATAAATATTTTATTTTGTAAAGCATTTGCTAGGTTCACTAGTTTAGCTAGCTAATATTTGGCTAATTATTATATTATGTAATTAAAACCATTAGAGTGATTTGCTAAATTTAGTTTAAATATGCCTGATTCAGTAGCAACCTAGATAGTTTGTGTGTGTGTGTGGGTGTGGGTTGGTGTGTGGGTGTGGGTGTGGGTGTGTTCATAATGGAATGAATTTCACATATAATAATGTTGTGTTTTACTCATCATCATAAAACATGTTTAATCACATAACATCTCATTATGTATGATTATGACTTTAACACACACTCAGCATGATTTCATGACAGTGTAAGTAGCAATAATGTTGAATATGTGTGTAAAAGTGTGAGTAAAAATGTGTGTTAAAGTGTGTGTAAAAGTGTGTTTGGGTGTGTCAGGCATTAAATCAAGAGCAGCTTGGATCCTTCACGCTCCGAGACCTTTGTGAATGTCGTAGCTTCTGGGAATTGAAGCATAGCCGGAGATAAGTCAGTCCTCCATCAGTCCTTACTTTCAAGTGTGTGTGTGTGTGTGTGTGTGTGTGTGTGTGCAGCTGATATTCTTTGGAGATCAACAAACAGAGAACGTTTGCTGCTTCACATGAGAAGCCGAGCAGCAGGTTTATGTGGAACAGAACATGATGCATGACAGGGAAGTTTCCGGAAGGTGAGCATGTTTCGGTTCACTGAAAAGTGCGAACAATGTGACAGCAACAAAATTGATAACGACAACAAAATCTTCATTTATATTGCAGCCGTCTATGGAAAAAATTATTCACTGAACAAATACGGGGAAAATTGAATTCACATTTAAGATGTTCTACTTTTAGTGGTGTGATGTAGGTCCTCAAATTCATGTGAATGTCCCCTATGTGAAGGCCGGTCATTATTAGTTGGCACCCCATTCAGGCTGTCCCCTGCCTTGTGCCTCAAGTTCCCTGGGATAGGCTCCAGGCTAAGCGGTACAGACAGTGGATGGATGGAAAAAGTCAGTAACCTAAAAGTGATATTACATTTACCAATTTCCACATTCACACTAGAAAGTGATGAGCTGCTTAGGTCGCTATATCTATTGTGCATTGTTGAATTATAGATCTGAAATTTTCTATAACAGCAGCTCTGATGCGCTCGTTCTAATACATCATTCCTGTAGTAACAGCTCATTCACAGGCAGACGTTCCACGTTAACTAATTAAAAGCGGGTGTAATCATTGATATGGTGATGTTTTCTGTAACAAGAGGTTTATGTAACATTCAGTGCTTTGTAACAGTCAGAGCTGTAACTTCAAGACAGAACAGTTTACACCTACTAGTTTCTCTGTACCATGATGAGTAACATGACAAGCATTTTTTGTCTTTTTAACTCCAAGACAGAGGAATGATTGTTTGTAGCTGCTATATGTGAGAACAGGAACTGACCTGTTTCACTGATGTTCCGCAACATTTAAGTGTGACATCGAAGTGTGACATGTCTTCTTTAATAAATTAAAAAAATGTAATTGTCTGCAAATTTCTGTGGTATAAGAAGAATGAAACATAAGGGCACATGATGTTATTGGAAAAGAATCTACTTTAGGGTGGTAACAGTAACTCCATTTAATTATTTTACTATAACAGCAAAACACAGTGGTTTATTACTTACTTGCATACTTTTGTATGCAACAGTATGTAGTGACGTAGTGTACAAGCGAACTTTAAATTTGCTAATGATATGAGAAAAGGACAAAAATGAGAGGAGGAAATAATGACTTAGTTTAAATGCAATTTTCAGATTCAGATTCAGAATATTCAGATTACTGCTGAGTCATGGAAATGCTGCAATCCGATTGCCCGATTAAGATTGAGATAATATTCCCACCCCAGGAATATGTCTGTTTTAATCCGAAATTTGTTGCGTGTAATCACCTTATTCAGATATTTAGTTATAGACAAGGTATTTAGGGATGGCAACTCTGACATACAACAACCATGTATACAGGAATATTCCGATGCCTGTACACATATAAACATCGTATTTGGAATATGGCTGCAACTAGAATCTAGACCTTAAACAGAATCTGATGTGCATGTAAATGTAGACAATGGCCAAATAAGAAAAAGGGAATCGTGTGGGAAAAGATAGGAATCAGAGTAATATCTGACCTCCATGCAGATAGGGCGATTAAGAGATAGAAAGAAACTGTAAAATTCTAAAACAACTCCAGTATAAGAAAAGAGAAGTGTTTAAAGTGAAGTGCTTGATTTCTCCATGAGTGGCTTCTCGAGACTCAGAGTAACGACACTGACCAGACTTCAGATCGACTCTTTCATGTTTTATGTCCTGATGGCGTGTGCATATATGGCTGCTTAATGCATATGTTTTATCAGTGCTTTTAAGTGCTTTAATGGGAACCATGTGATTAGTGTATGTGTTTGCGTGTATGTGTGTGTGTGCATGTGTGAACATGTTCCTCATGTTCAGGTGAATGCTGCATGCTTCATGTGGGCTTTTTGACAGCAATGTGCCTCTTTAAGTAAAATGTAAGGTGCATTCAGCCTGTCTGTGTCTTTGCTTGTTATTAATATTAATAAGCATCACTGAAAGGCCAAATCCCAGCATGCCTTGCGTGCGTGTTAGCAGTGCATCCATGCAGCCGAGGTGTTTAAGACCCACTTTTCTCGTCTTTCCATTATCATTATCGTGAAGAGCCCTAAAAAATTCCAGCCAATTATCCGCTTCACAGCTTTTTTATTTTCATTTCCATTAAAGTTGAATTCACATGTGGCCAAGGCGTTATTTGAAACTCTCAGCCTAAAACAGTGCGGCTGGATCGTTTCTTTAAAGTTAATCTGTGTATGATTGAGTTTCGCTACACCTCATCAACAGAAATAAAAAAGCAGTGGAGAGGAAGACGAGGGATGTGAGAGAGGGAGGCAGACTGCAGGTTTTAGGGGGAAAAAAATCGCTATAAGTGTATCTGTTATCTGTTATATGGGTAAAGGCAATTAAATACTTCAAATAGGATAGACTTTCAGATAGGCAATGCTGAAAGTATTGGCACCCCTGTTGAAAATAAGCTCATGATAACTAAAACACAGGCATGATGAAGTCATATTTTGAGCTTAAACACTGTACAGTTCTTTACCACACCATATGTTACTATTTTATGCAAAGTACTTTCCTGTAACATCTAATACATCATCCTCTAATATCTAAACAAAGTTGGAGAACATGTAGAGCAGTGGTTGTCAGCCTGTTGATTGCAATTTACTGGTTGATCACCAAGGCATTTTTATTAGCTTGCAATCATCTGTGTAATGTCAATGATCACAAAACATTAAAAAAAAAAAAAAAAACATATGCAATGGTAAAATTTCCACTGGTTGGCTAGATTTGAGCACAAATTAGGTTACCTATGCAGGTGACTCTTTCCGAATGTGTCACGCCAACCAGCTGTTATACTACATACAGTTGCAATCAAAATTATTCAACCCCCATTGCAAATCAGGTTTCTTGTCAAAAGTTACATAATTTCAGCTATTTGCAATGAACAATCAAACAAAAGCAATTGAAATAGTTCAATACAACGAAAGTGGTTTCCCAAAATTCAACTGAAAATACAACTTATAATGATTTCTCCAGTTTCAAAATGATTCAACCTCCTGAAAAGAATGTCTCACAACAGCACAAATATGCAAAACAGTTGTTGTCTCAAGCACACCTGATGCAACTAATCAAGGGCTTCATTAGTTGCACCAGGTGTGCTTGAGCTGGAACACATGAAATACCTGAACTGGCTAGGGGTTTGCTGAGTGTACACAACCTGGACGGGGCAGAAAAAGGAAGCTTTCAATGGCTGCAACCAGATTTCTGAGAAGGCAGGTTGTGAAAAACCCTAGAGTGACTGGAAAAAATACCTGTAGCAAGACTTGGTGGCAACAGGCACTGAGGTTTCAGTGAGCACAATAAGGCGCGTACTAAACGCAGAAGGTTTCCATGCCAGAACTCCAAGACATACATCACTACTGACCCAAAAGCACAAGAAAAGTCGTCTCAATTTCATATAAAAAAGCAACAGAAGTTTTGGGATTCTCTTCTGTGGAGCGATGAAACAAAACTGGAATTTTTCGGCACCATGGATCAGTGGTATGTCTGGAGGAAGTAAAATGAAGAAAGAACACTCTGTCTACAGTCAAGCATGGTGGTGGCTTGGTGATGCTCTGGGGCTGCTTTGCATCCTCTGGCACTGGAAACCTGCAGTGTGTGGAAGGCAAGATGGATTCATTGAAGTATCAGGAAATCCTAGGAGAAAACTTCATGCCATCTGTGAAGAAGCTGAAGCTTGGGTGTCATTGGACATTCCAACAGGACAATGATCCAAAGAATACCTCAAATTCCACCAAGACTTGGTTGCAGAAGAAGTCCTGGAAGATTCTACAGGACCATCTCAGTCACCTGACTTGAAACCCATAGAAAATGTCTGGTGGGATTTGAAGAAGGCAGTTGCAGCATGCAAACCCAAGAATATTACTGAACTGGAGGCCATTGCTCATGAGGAATGGGCTAAGATTCCTCAGGAACAGTGCCAGAAGCTGGTGTCTGGCTATGCATCTCATTTGTAGCAGGTGAAAACAATAAAAGCGTGCTCTACTAAGTACTAAAGATACTTGCCATGAAGGGGTTGAATAATTTTTAATCTGGAGAAATCATTATAAGTTGCATTTTCAGTTGAATTTGGGGAAACCACTTGAAGCATTCATTGTGTTGAACTATTTCCATTGCTTTTGTTTGATTTGTTCATAGCAAACAGCTGAAAGTCTGTACATTTTCACAATAAACCTATAAATAAAATTTGCAATGGGGGTTGAATAATTTTGATTGCAACTGTAGCTAGTTAACGTTAACTCCATATGTGTACTGTCAATGAGTGAACTCTGTTCAGGAAACCATGGCTGAGCAATGAAAATATATCATTTCTATGCCTAATGGGAAAACGACTTTGATTTTACAATCGTGAAAGAAAAGACTGTCTGCTTGATATGTTACCAGGCTTTAGCGCTGTTGAAAAAAGGGAAATATGGAAACACCATTACACCACTAACCAAAAGAATTCAAGAGTTGGTTTAAAAGGCCGGGTGCACAGTGGCTTAGTGGTTAGCATGTTTGCCTCACACCTCCAGGGTCCGGGGTTCGATTCCTGCTGGGGCCATGTGTGTGCGGAGTTTGCATGTTCTCCCTGTGCTGTGGGGGTTTCCTCCGGGTACTCTGGTTTCCTCCCCCAGTCCAAAGACATGCATGGTAGGCTGATTGGCATGTCCAAAGTGTCTGTAGTGTATGAATGGGTGTGTGAGTGTGTATGTGATTGTGCCCTGTGATGGACTGGCACCCTGTCCAGGGTGTACTCCGCCTTGTGCCCAATGCTCCCTGGGATTGGCTCCAGGTTCCCCAGCGACCCTGAAGAAGGAGTAAGCGGTAGAAGATGGATGGATGGATGGTTTAAAAGGCCAGCAATCACTTTTCACAAAACCCACTAAGAGAGATAAAGCTGTTATCGAAACTTCATTCCGTATTACGCATCTTCTGGCCAAGCACAAGAAGCCCCTTCACCAATGGTGAGTTTTTAAAAGACGCTATGACTGTCACTGTTGACACATTATTCACAGACTTTAAAAACAGAGAAGATGACATAAAACCAACAATTAACATTTTGCTGCTTGTTCCAACATGGAGGATATTTCTGATCAGATTCTCAAGGATTTACAGTAGAATACTTTTTCACAAATAAAAGTCATCAAGTCCAAGTAGCTCACACATCTCACGCCTGAACGACTGCATTATCCTGGCAGTCTCAACCTATGCTCCAAATGATAAAGCACTGACTGAGAGACTTCAGGCACAACTATCACATTGATTAAATCAATCAAAATATTAACACTGTGGTCTGTATAATTTGAACTGCACACTGTAACTCTGCATGTCATATTAAAAAGAATTAACAGAAATTAATTATTTCTGTTCCTATTGTTGTCTATTGACAATTCAACTGTATTACTGTGTCACTGTAATTATTGAATCCTGTATTGGTAGATGAACATTTTACTGGGCTCTGTTTATGTTGGCTGCTGCCGTGAGCTGCTAGCAAAGAACTCCTCCTGCTTCATGTTTACGGTTAAAATGTTATGGTGTTTAAACAGTGTGTTTAATAGAGAGAGTGAGTATGGCTGACCTGCAGAACAGTATCAGCGAGCATCGGCATTAAAAAACAGCACAAGGTGTTTTGAATTTCACAGCTCATTTTTAGTGGTTTTAGATTTCCGTCAACTGTGTTCAAGGTAATATCTTTAAACAGGGTTGACAGGTTTCACAAACTTTCCAGTCCAACTACATCTCAAGAAACTCACAAAATAGGCCTACTTGAAACTCGCCCCAAAAATTTGCCATCGGAAAATGCAGCTGTTTCTTCTTTTTTTTTAGACTTTGAGCAGGACTGAAGTGTCTTCTCTCTCTCTCTCTCTCTCTCTCTCTCTCTCTCTCTCTCTCTGTACCAACTGGATCTTATCTCTCTAACTGATAGCATTTTTTTTTTTTTTAAATTGGTGAATTTAGGCCTGACCTATCACTCATCTCTCATGGTGTTCCCCAAGGCTCAGTTCTTGGCCCACTGTTGTTTATATTATACATTCTCTCCCTTGGCAATGTCATCAGGCGACATGGTCTGCAGTTTCACTGTTATGCTGATGATGCACAAATTTGTATACATTTACCTATCCTTCTCCTTCCATACTCCAACACATACTCTCAGCTGTTCAGACTCTCACCTGCTCACTGTCCCTCCCTCTTGGCTCTGAACAATAGATGATATGGCTTTTAGTGTTGCTGTCTCAGAGTGTGGAACACTCTTCCTATCTATCTCCCTGCCTGCACAGCCTTTCCCCAATTTAGAAAATACACCTAAGAGCCCTGATTTTCCACACTGTTTTTCCACCTACTCAAGGGCATACAGTAAGCATCTCTGATTGTGCGTACTTTGTTTTAACTTGCTATCTGTTATATCTCATTTATATGATATGCAGTTTTTCTTTATTCCTATTCATGTTGCTTGCTATTGTTATTTTGAATCCCTTTCTCTTTGACTTGAAATTAACTATTATCACATTGTTTTATATTCTAAGTGTATCTGTACAGTGCCCTTGAACACCATGGAAGGTCTTATAAATAAAATGCTATTATTATTATTATTATTATTATTATTATTACATACTAAAGTTTCTCTGCATGCTTGCTTCACTACTCCATGCTTGCAAATACCTTTGTATGTACAAAAATCCTGACCATAAAACCATTGTTTTGGTAGAAATATGCTGTAATTTCTCCTCTTGATATTTTCACAAAGCACAGTTTGTTGGTTGCTTTGCTTTGAACATTAATCTTGAAATATCTCCATAGTGGTATTTTGTCTTGTCTGTTTATTGGTGCAACAGTGTACACATTGTACACAGTGTACACAACCGTGTACTCATTTACATTTACATTTATTCATTTAGCAGACACTTTTATCCAAAGCAACTTACAAATGAGAAAATACAAGCAAAGCGATATATCAAGCAGAGAACAATACAATGCTGCCTGGTACTCATGCTGCCTGGTATTGGATGTTGGTATCGAAACATTTTTATGAGTACAAATATCAGTAAATGAGCATGCTCTCAGACTGATACCTGATACCTGTATCTTTATCAGTGCACATATAGGAAACATATAGCCTCATTCCCACTCTCAGGTTTAAGTTAGCTTTTCACCTAACCTATGCAGCTTTACTCTGTACATCTGCTTTTGCACCATGAAGTTTTTACTCCCACGTTATTTTAGTCAGAGGACAAAAAACAGACATGTTTCCTGACCCTCCCTTTCCATTTTGCCTCTTTTCCTACTTAACCAGTGCTTCTTAAACTTCCAGACCTCCTCATAAAACCTGAGAAGCGGAGGAATGAGCTCGAACACACGGCCTTTCTCCATCACTGACTTTTATTATCATTGCTTGAGAGAACACACACACACACACACACACACACACACACACACACACACACACACACTCACTCTCTCTCTCTCTCTCTCTCTCTCACACACACACACACAGACACTATAACCCACTCAGTTCAAGAGAATTTAGAGCAACGTGTTTGAATGTGTCCATATAGCATCTACTTACATCCCATAATTCACTTTTAATGTCAGACAGTCCCTTTCAGCTCAGAATGTCTCTGACGGGACATTTTTACTGAAAAGTGTAGTGTGATGTTAAAATTTATTTTTTCCAGGCTTCATGCACTAGGTTCATTTTATCAAACAAGGATAATAAATAAATAAATAAATAAATAAATAAATAAATAAATAAATGTGTCTGTTTGTTGTTTGTTCATGCAGAAATAAATAAAAGCATATTTTCATTTAAAAAAGAAAATATTTTAAATATTTTTAAATTGAAGCATATTTTGCATTTACATTTATTCACTTAGCAGACGCTTTTATCCAAAAAAAAGCCTCATGAAGCATCATGCAGGGAATTCAGTTTCTCTAACAAGAATAATAAATTTTTTTTAGATAATAATACTGACAGTACTTCTACTACTACTACTAATAACAATAATAAATATTATTATTGTTATTATTATTATTTATGATTGATTGATTGATTGAAAAATATTTAACAGTGACCAGTGTTTTGCACAGCATGGAAAAGAGGGCTCTGTTTTCATTGTATTTGGTTTTATTTCTAATAACTGAGATAGTATTGCTAAGTAGTGTCTACTACAGCAGGGTTAAACGTATAGACCTGCTCACAAAAAAAGAGGCCAGAGTGAAGGAATGAGCTCTACAACACACCTTTTCTGCATCACAGGTTTTTATTATCAGTGTCTGAGAGAACACACACATACACACACGTACTCTCTCACACACACAACGTCCGCTAGCTATTATTTCATTTTTACTCAAACTCCTGCCAGGTCTGGGAGCTGAAACACATATAAACAGGGTAATAGCATGCCTCCTGACACACCGTAACTCATTTTAAACGTTCCTGAAGTCAAAAACACTCAGAAATGGGATGTTTAAAACATTCATTCCTCTAGAATGTAAGAACTCTGATTAAATAAATCAGTATTAAGGTCAAATTTGTTACCAGTGACAATAAATTCACTTATTTTTTTCCGATTTAAAACAGTTGAAAGCTGATTCAGGGGCAGGGTTACACTCTTAGAAAAAGAAAGTGCTTCTTGAGGGGTTCTTTCGTGCTTTCTGAAGAGGATCTATTCTTGTGAAGCACTCTGGTGGTTTCCCAATAGAACATGTACAGAGTTCACAGGACCTGTACAAGCTTTAGGATTTCAATAAACGGTGTAGATGCATGAGAGCAATTTGTGATGTGACAAAAATGGCTTCCCAGGTAGGAAACTACCAATCACAATCAAATATGCAAATTATTACACAGGATAACATAATAACCAAAAATGGTTAGGTACAGAGTTTGCTTGGTAAGTTAGCTAGCTCTACAAGGTTTTTTTGTTTTCTTTTTAATAGTTAAGAGTTCTTAGCTTCCTAAAGAACTTGGTGCCCTATTTGATAATGACACCCTCTGTCATAGGGTTCCACATAGAACCACTACAGATACTCCAATAGGGACAGACTGATGCACGCTTAAGGGTTCTAATGCAACATATAGCTAATATTAGTAATGAACAAATTTGTTATTGTTATGGTACACTTTTGATACCAGTACGGCATGGAGGTGCATTCAAATGTACATATTCTTGAATATTCATTGATCCATGAACCCTCACCTTGCTGCTGGAGTGTTATTCAATGTTGAACATCGACAAAAAATTTTTTTTAAAATTTGCTTGGACACATCACCTATTTTAGATATATGATGTGTGTGTTCCGGTCTCTTCATGGCTGCATGTGATTGGCTGCCGTTTTTTTTTAATTATGTCATCTACATATTCCTCTACAGGACATTCAACAGCTGAGGAAAAACAGCCATATCAGTCTTCCTCTAGGCTGGAAGAGATTCTGCACTGACTGAAAAGAGCCAGTGAAAGAAAGAAAATGGCTGCTCTCCAATAACACTTCCTCTCACTCCCCCTTGAGCAAGTCCCCTTGGACTTCCTTATGTACTACACTGTATACACTACACACTACAAGCTAAACTATACACTACACACTACAAACTAGACTCTAGACACTATACTGTACATGCTACACTGTACACACTATACACTATAAACTACAGTCTACACCGGCAGTGTCCAGTCTTATCCAGAACACTCCACACTCTATACACTTTACACCACACTATACACCACACACTGCACTCTACACAATATACACCACACTATACACCACACACTGCACTCTACACAATATACACCACACTATACACCACACACTGCACTCTACACAATCTACTCCACACTATACACCACACACTGCACTCTACACAATCTACTCCACACTATTCACCATACACTGCACTCTACACAATATACACCACAATATTCACCAAACACTCCACACTCTATACACTATACACCACACTACACACCACACACTGCACTCTATACACTATACACCAAACACTGCACTCTATACACTATACACCACACTATTCACAAAACACTGCACTCTATTCACTATACACCAAACACTGTACTCTATACACTATACACCAGACACTGCACTCTATATACTATACACCAGGCTATACACCACACTATATGCCACACACTTCACTCTATAAAATGCACTATACACCACACACTGCACTCTATACACAAGAGTGTACACCACACACTGCACTCTATACGCTATACACCACACTATATGCCACATACTTCACTCTATAGACTACACACTATACAAAATGCACTATATATGCACTCTATACACTATACCCGCTACAGTGCACTTGTGCACTGTCCACACATTAAGGGAAATGAGCCGCTGAATGTATGTTTAAACTCCTGGAACTCAGGCCATGCCTCTAAAACACTCTGCTTAATGTAACACACACTTTACCGCAGAATTTAATGGGCTTTTCTTCCAAGTGTATGATGACAGAAGTTCTTTATCTCAGGGTCAGTGAGGGAAATTAAACACAGCCGATCAATACAGTGTGGGGCCGAATGCGCGTAAATTACTCTCTAATACTTTATATTTCAAAGCCTTTAGCGATTTAGAAGCCTGGGTAAAGGTGTGTGTCTGTGTGTGGGGGGCTCTAATGAATCGAGGGACGCCGTAATTGTCTCTGGGATCTTCATCAAATATGGATAGAGCTGAGGAGTGAAATGTTCATTAGACACACATATACACACACACACACACACACACACACACACACACACACACACACACACACCATCGATCTGGTCAGAACCACGACATGAAATCAATCTGCAACAGTTCCTAATAAAGCTGTGGGTTCTCTCCTCCATGACTACATTTTTCTAAAGCAGACTTCCTCCATCTTTCTCTCTCTCTGTCTCACACGTTTTCTGTCTCTCTCTCTCTCTCTCTCTCTCTGTCTGTCACTGTCTCTCTCTGTCTCACTATATCTATGTTTCTTTCTCTATCTTTGTCTCTCTCTCTGTCACATACTCTTTGTCTCTCTCTTTCTCTCTCTCTCTTTCTATTCTCTCTCTATCTCTAACTATAACGCTCTAATGCTGCCTTGTTCGTTCTGTTGTGTGTGTGTGTGTGCAGTTGGGTGGTATGGGTTGGGTGGGGGGAGTTTACAATTACCCATAATGCACTATGACAGTGTAGTCGTATGTCGTATCATCGTATATCATTAAGTCATCTGTAATTAACAAACCTTCCCATCATTCCTCATTAGTGGCGTGAAGCTCATCACTGCTGCTCTCTGACGGGACGTTAAATTCACTTTGCTCTCATATCAATATGCTGATTTCTAATTTTTGTTTCCTCACTAACGCTGCTGACCTTCACATGATCCGGAACTGAGAGGAACCGAGTATGCAGGATTTCCTCTGAAGAAATGAGATGTGAGGCATCAAAGGACGAGTGACGATCTTTGATCAGCTTTTTCTCTCATCTTTCTATAAATAAATTACAAGTTGGAGTCGCAGTGTAGAGAAAAAAGCAGCAGATTCACAGTTTCACTTTATTTTATACTTAGCTTATCATTACATTCACAGCGTTTTGGCAGACCTTATCCAGAGTGACTTAGATGAATCTAATTTTTATATAACTGAGTAATTGAGGGTTAAGGGCCTTGCTCAAGGGCCCAGCAGTGGCAGCCTGGCAGTGCTGGGATTTGAACTCATGACCTTTCGGTCAGACAGCCCATGTCTTAAGCACTAAACTCCCACTTCCCCAATTAGCTTAAATGTTAGCTTGCTACCTAAATTGCTAGGTAATTAAAAACGGGGTTTATAGTTATATACTTTACATTTTTGTTAGAATTAAGAATAAAACCAAGATAAAAACATAAATCACATAGCATCGCTTAAACAAATGTCATTGCATAGCAAAAAAAAATAAAAAATGGACTGGGTCAAAAGATCGAAACTAATTTGTCCCTTTTTGGCAAATCAATTATCAATTAAGCCTCTTAATAGATTATCAATAATCAGTTACTGCTTGTTTATGTGTGTGTGTGTGTGTGTGTGTGTGTATTAATATTGAATGTGCTTTAGGAATCACACACACTGTACACTGTAGCAACATCAGTGTGTAAAGGGTTCCATCATGCTGGAGGTATTTTCCATATTTCCACCACTATGTAAGTGTGTGTGTGTGTGTGTGTGTGTGTGTGTGTGTGTGTGTGTGTGTGTGTGTGTAAGGAACATTTCCATACCTCCAGCCTAAACGGATGGTTGGCTCGGAGCCTGCAGCAGGAGGAATGGAGTGGAGTGTTCAGCGTCGGTGTTCAGTCTAAGTGGCGCACCAGGATTAAACAAGTGATGGATGAAAAATGTGCGTGCGTGTGTGTGTGTGTGTGTGTGTATTTCTTCGTAACGCTGCTGATGGATACGAATTAAACAGCGTGATGTTTGAAATAAAGCAGAAAGGGAGAAGGAAATATGAAGGAGGAAAATGATGAACTGGAGGAGAATCTGGCAGAAGATGAAGGATGAGCTGTGGACTGAACATTTGTGCAGATTTTTTGACTATGATGTATATTTATTTTATGTATTTATCATTTAGTCAGTGACGTGACAGTAAAAGCACAGAGTAAAGAAAAATAAATTCAACATTGCAGATAGAAACGATCTACATAGTTAAAGGGGTGGAGTATATGGCTGAATTCAAATATCCAATTCATAACAAGCTAACTGGGTTGATAACAATAATTCCAAATTCTAAGTTCTAGCTAAAACTAAAGCTACAACTTCTAGCTAGATCCTGAACTACATTACTAGCTTAATTATTATCTTAATTACTTGCAATATTACTACCTTAAATTATTAGCAGAACTATTGGCTAAATTAGCAGCAGCAATACTACCTTGATTACTAGCTAAACAACTAGCTAATTACTAGATTTTTACTAACTAAGTGACTACCTTATTACTAGCTAATTTACTAGCTTAATTACTAGCCAAAGTACTTGAAACATTACTACCTAATTGCTACTTAAATTACTAACAGCATTACTACCTTACATACTAGCTAAACTACTAGCTAAAATGCTACTTTATTATAAATTAAATTACTACCTTATATCTAACTAATTTATTAGCTTAATTACTAACTAAACTACAAGCAACAAGTTTACCTTAAAGTACTAGCTAAACAACTAGCTAAATTATTTGGAATGTTACCTTAATTTACTATATAAATTATTAGCTTAAGCAAAGCAAGAAAAACTAACATGAAAAAATAAAAGTATGTACATGATATGTACATATGTGTATGTTTGTAACAAAGTTAGAGAATTCCATGTCTAACAAAAAAAATCATGTATAACAATGAGAAAGAAGAAAAAATTAAATATTTCAAATTTAATTCTATTTTAAACTCCAATCAGCTTACTCACAATATTTCAGAAAATACAACTGTGACCTTATTACAGTTATCACAATGTTGTTGCCCCGTGCTAATAATAGTTGTTACCCAGATGAGAATGGGTTCCCTTCTGAGTCTGGTTCCTCTCAAGGTTTCTTCCTCATCTCATCTTAGGGAGTTTTTCCTCGCTACTTCACCACCGGCTTGCTCAATAGGAATAAATTCACACACTTAAAATCTGTATCCTGTGTTTATATGTTTCTGTAAAGCGGCATTGTTAAACATCCATAAACGTCCATGTCTGTAAAGCGGCAAAAATGTCTATTGTTAAACGTGCTATACAAATAAAATTTAATTGAAAATTTAATTTGATTATTATTTTGTGTTATAATTTTAGTGCCAAGACTTTATATAAAAAAATATATATATTAAAAGTGTTTTTATTTCACTTTTTCCAAAACAGTTTGAAAGGGGTCATATAGAATAGGATTAACATGCTTTAATGTTCAAAAAAGCCCAGAGTGCTCTGATTGGCCACCTGTTGCATTGTGATTGGCCAAAAACCTCAAGCGTGTGACGGTAAGTGCAAAAAATATGCTATCTACACAGCTTCTGTGTGCACATAGGTATGCATGTGATATATCTTTGGAAAGCTTGAAATGAACCGTTTCAAGATACAATCACAACAGCAGCTACAATCAATGTCTCTGTCAGACCACCAACATACAAACAAACACTTACAACAGTGGTTCTCAAACTTTTCCAGCATGAGGTCCTACACCCACCCCTCCCCCCCCCACCTCTCATTTTTGTGTACATCATGGTTCAAAGGTTCACAATCCCGACTTACATACAGATAAAAAAAAAAGTTTTTTTTTTTTTTTAATGTTGTAGAATTTATATGCGGCCCCGCTTGCACCATCTGACAGCCCCCAGTTTGAGAACCACTTACAAAACTGAGGCAACTTAGCAAACTTTTGCTTGCACGTTAGCAGAAGTCTAGAATTGAGCCCTGGGCCATAACACAAAACTCTGCATTTGAACGGTCAGTAGCAGATACTTCATTAAATAATCAAACATACTTACAGGTTCTGATTCAGAAGCGCGAGACTGTCTGAGCAAAGTGGGAATCACCCCATTTTTCAGGAGTAGCCTTTGTATGTAGCCTGAGTTGTACTTGCACAGGTTCAGGAAGCTGTCCTCCATAAAATGCGATGTGCACAAGCAAACTTTTGGGTTGTACTGCCCAGGAACAGCGTTATAAATAAACAGTAACCGCTCATTCTTAATTTCATCTGTTTTCGGGAGGCCAAACAAAGGGAAACCCCCTTCTTTCACACTGAAACATACATTTTCCGAAACATACAGCATTTCCACAACATGGCGCCAAACAATTCACTGAAGCCTCGCCTTCATTCTTCGTTGCTGCTTTTGGGCGGGATTATGCTAATATTTCACATAGTGACATAGACGTTTGAGGAAGTAATATCTAGACTTCGAATGAGGCAGGTCTGAAGCAGTGTTCTCTGTTAGATAGAATAATTCCCTTTGTGCGAGACCATGAACTGTGCAGATCTTTGCAGGTCTTATACATGCACAGACAGATACTTTACACACTAAAGGAGAAGGAAAACATTTTAAAGCATAACATGACTATAAAAATAGTCACATGATTAAATAGTGTGCCCTGATTGGTCAGATAAAAAAATAAAGCCACTAGATGGCGATGCTGACCAGATATTTACT
This sequence comes from Ictalurus furcatus, assembly GCF_023375685.1. Lineage (NCBI taxonomy): Eukaryota > Metazoa > Chordata > Actinopteri > Siluriformes > Ictaluridae > Ictalurus > Ictalurus furcatus. Next base: position 19,641,685 of record NC_071264.1, read on the forward strand.
TGCAAAAAAAAAAGGTTTTCCTTTTTACATTAAATAAAATATATGTATACAAATATTACAAATTAAATCAAATTTATATTATATTCTTAAGGGATTTAATAATAATAATAATAATAATAATAATAATAATAATAATAATAAATGGCACTGGCGTGTTTATTCATTTTAAGATCATTAAATGCTGCTAACTGTAATTCATTTTGCTCTAAACATCTGGAGCTCATTAAATCTCATTATTCATCTGTGTGTGTGTGTGTGTGTGTGTGTGTGTGTGTGTTTTGATTATTGTTATCTCAGTAGTGCCTCACCTACTAACACACACAACACACACACACACCCTCTCTCTCTCTCTCTCTCTATCTATCTATCTATCTATCTATCTATCTATATATATATATATATATATATATATATATATATATATATATATATATATATATATAAAGACAAGCCGGAGAAACAGCAGTGATCACAATGTGAGATGTTGAGCGAGCCGAAGAAAAAACACATGAAAATGAAGAAGGTGGAGAAGAAGCTGAGCTTCAAACTTCTCGTCTATTTGTTGTGTAATAATGAAGCTGGAATGGGAGTGAACACCGTATCAGCTCAGAGGTGTGCAGTGTGTGAAGTTTACTTCGTTACTCCTGCACTGGAGCTATGAAGGACAGAAAGAAAGAAGGTATTAAGAATGTTACAGTAGGAAGAAGAGAGAAATGAAAAAAGAAAGAAATTATTAAGAAAGATAGCAGAAACAAGAGAAAGCTTAAAAAGGAAATAGAAAGAAAGAAAGAAAGAAAGAAAGAAAGAAAGAAATAAGCTATTAAGATAACAGTAAAAAAGAAAAAAGAAAAATGGGAACAAAACTAGGAAAGATAAAAGTTGAAATAGAAAGACTGAAAGACTGAATAAATAAGAAAGAAAGAAAGATGAAAAAGAAAGAAAATGGTGAAAAAAATAAAAGATAACTGAATACAGGAAGACAACAGTAGAAATGAGAGAAAAGGGATGCCATTGAGAAAGAAAATATAAGGAAGAAAGAAAGAAAGAAAGAAAGAAATAAGCTATTAAGATAACAGTAAAAAAGAAGAGACAATGAAAAAAGAAAGAAATTATTAAGAAAGAAAACAGCAGAAACAAGAGGAAGATTAAAAAAGAAAGAAAGAAACAAAAATGAAGTGAAGGAAGAAAAGAGAAAGAAAACAGGGAATGATAGGGGAACATGTTTAATGTGACTGAGTAATTTTGCGAATTTTTTTTCAACATAAACCCAGCCAGAGTGGGGAGTTCGTTTCCATGGTAACATCACTGACTCCAGTCAACAACAATAAATTTTAAAAAAGTGTTCACTTTTCTTTTCTTTTCTTTTTTGTCCTTTTGTTTTCTTTATTTTCTTTTCAGCACTATTGTTTTTTTTTTCTGATCCTCTGTGAAGTGTTTGAGTGGAGCGAGTGGAGATTTTCTGTTGGACCTGTAGCAACTCGTCCTGTCCTTCTGAGGGGTGATAAACATCTGGGGTTTAATCTTTGAAACATGCAAAGCAACAATTCATCACTCACACACTCACACACACACACACACACACACACAGACACACACACACACACACACAAAGAGAATGTGCTTGACAGTTTTTAAATCACCTGCTCACTCACACATGTTCTGCCAAACAACCTCTGGAATTTCACTCACACTTAACACTTTTCACTTATTATTTATTCACCTGATTTTTACATAAAATATTTTTTACATACTTAATTCTTCTAAAACTGAACTATAAATCTGACTCAGTAAACTGCATCAAGCTTTTATAGTCTTTTACAGTGTTCCTGTGGTGCTGAATTAGACCCAACTGATAAATATGACCATGTATCATCAGCACACATGTGAAAGAAATGCTGAGAAATGTGAAGTGTTGTTTGTTAATTACATGTCCAAGAGCCTGGAGCACAACAGCAGAACCTAAAACAGAACCAGAACAGAAAAATATTGTCATTTTTTTTTTTTAAATTTTCCATTTTTTCCAGTACCTTATCGTTTCTATAGTAACAGCTCACTCACCGTTGCTCTGTCCCAATTCGCCTACTATCTGTCCTAAATAGAATCCGAGATTAGAATTATCGTGTCCCAAATCGTAATGAATTGAAACGAGGATCCCAGAGGTACCTGGATGGTCTACTATTTCCAGTAGATTTTACCATCACACTGGTTCCCTCGACAAAAACCCAATTGGATTTTCCCATAGGCTTTGGGATTATTGCAAAAAATAAGCTCTGTGATCAACAAAAGTTTACAATACTAACACGTTTTGTCCATCAAGATAATTTTCACAAATGAACACAACTTTTATGCTAATAAAAGTCTAATTAAAATCAGCAGAAATAAAAAGCTGACCGTATGCTATAAAGGAACGGTGACTTGACTTCAATGTCACCATCACCAAGCTTCTGACAAACTTTTCCAAACTTGATTTAAAAACATTTTCCATTATATGGATTTACTCTGTGGATGAATGTTCATCCACATTTTTGGGGGGGAAATGTGTACAGCATACCTGAACCAGTTTATCTGCAAAGACTTTTCCTGTTCGGCGGGATGACATATAATGTCCCTGACAACGTCTGTAGTCCCATTTAGCAACATGTTAACAATCGCCTTTTTCAATACACGTAAAAGCTAAAAAAAAAAAAAAAAACTTACGAGTGGGTTATTACTGGTGTATTTTATGTCGTAGAATAAAACGTGAAAATATTTTGAGCTGCACCCTGTCCAGGGTGTACCCCGCCTTGTGCCCCATGCTCCCTGGGATAGGCTCCAGGTTTCCCCGTGACCCTGAAGAATAGGATAAGCAGTATAGAACATGGAGGGATGGATGGAATATTTTGAGCTTGTGTTCACCACAGACCTTATTTTAAAAATCCCATTCAAAAAACCTACTCACTTCGGGACGATGGAACTGAAGTGCTAAAATGCTAACTCATTTCCGGGTTTTGGCATACAAAATGACGTTATCCCTGCACCGCTCTATAGTGACTGGCTGTAAGTTTCAGAAGCACTTGATTTGATCTGCAGCGGAGTTTTCTATGAGCGGACAACAAACGTCAATTCTTTAAATGTCAATATCGCTGTCAATCATGTTCATGTAATCATGGGCAGTCAAATATTGAGATCAATATTTGATTAATTGTGCATCCCTAGGACACGTACACACACGGCAGTGCTCAACTTCCGAAACCGCATCCGGCTGCGTCCGAAACCACGTACTTACCTACTATATAGTAGATGAAATACATGTATCTCAGTTACTATATAATGGGTAAGTATGCGCTTTCGGACGCAGTCCATGGCTTCAAGCAGTTGTCTATTTGCACGTATAGCATGACACATAATCAACGGCACTTGCAGCTTTATTAACGTGTGCCGTTAATCCATCTATGTCCTATACCATGTAAAACGGGAACATGAAAGGAATCTACTAAAAGCAACTTATATAAAAATCTTAATCAGACCTCCAGATCATCTGTCCTCATCCTACTCGACCTCTCTGCTGCTTTTGACACTGTGAACGATCAAGTCCTCCTGTCAACTCTCTCCAGCCTAGGCATCACCGGAACGGCTCTGTGCTGGGTGGAATCATATCTGACAGGCAGATCCTTTAAGGAATTGTGGAGGAGAGGGGCTTCTGAAACTCAGCAACTCACAACTAGGGTTCCCCAGGGGTCAGTTCTGGGTCCACGGCTCTTTTCTATTTATACTACATCTCTGGGGCCTGTGATTGAGTCTCGTGACTTCTCATATCACTGCTATGCTGATCACACACAGCTCTTCTTGTCCTTCCAGCCTGATGATCCATCTGTCTCTGCAAGAACCACTGCTTGCCTGTCTGACATCTCAAACTGGATGAGGGAGCACCACCTTAAGCTCAACTTGGCAAAAACTGAGCTTCTCGTCATCCCAGCCTGCCCCTCAATCCACACTCAAGCCAACCAGGACAGCCAGGAACCTTGAGGTGACTTTTGATGACAGCTTGACCTTTACAGACCACATTTCATCAACTGCAAGATCCTGTAGGTTCATTCTGTATAGCATCAAGAAAATCAGATCCTATCTCATTGAACAGGCTACACAGCTACTAGTCCAGGCTTATCTAAAAACTGGACTACTGCAATGCACTACTCTCGGGCCTCCCAGCCAGCTCCATCAAACCCCTTGAAATGATTTAGAATGCAGCAGCACCCCTCATCTTCAACCAGCCCAAAAGAACCGATGTCACGCCCCTCTTCATCTCCCTCCACTGGCTTCCTGTAGCTGCCAGCATCAAATTCAAGGCCTTGATGCTCGCATATAAGACCTTGTCTGGAACAGCACCCTCCTGCCTCAACACTCTCCTTGAGGTTTACGTTCCCTCACGCAATCTGTGATCGATTAACGACCGACGCTTAGCAGTTCCTACTCAGCATGGCTCAAGGTACCTTTCCAGAACCTTCACACTAACTGTCCCTCAGTGGTGGAACGAACTTCCAACCTCAATCCGGATCACAGAATCTGTCACTATCTTCAAAAAACAGCCAAAGACCCACCTATTCCGTGAGCACGTAACCAACCCCTAAAACACCAACCCCACATTATCCTTAAAAAAATAAATCAATAAAATTACTCTGTCTCTTACACATCTACTCTGCGTACTTTGCTTCTTTAGAACTCAATTAAAAATCTTGTATTATAGCACTACTTGTATTGTTCTCTGCTTGATATATCGCTTTGCTTGTATTTCCTCATTTGTAAGTCGCTTTGAATAAAAGCCTCTCCTAAATGAATAAATGTAAATGTGTTGTAATATGTGTGTGAGTGTGTATGTGATTGTGTCCTGTGATGGGCTAGCACTGCATCCAGGGTGTCCCCCGCTGTCTACACCGAGTCCCCTGGGATAGGCTCCAGGCTCCCTCACGACGCTGCGTAGGATAAGCAGTATAGAAAATGGATGGATGGATGGCTGTTTCATTTTCATCACTGCCCTCAGCTATTTTCAATATATATATATATATATATATATATATATATATATATATAATTACTCATTCCTGCTGAACATCTTGACGAATACAGATGGACCTTTGACTCAGCTGTATGGATTTCTTTTCTCACGCATCTAAACACTGGGATCAGTGTCACTGTATAATAATGGATTGTGCTATGATAAGGTCTAAAGATCTGAGATTAGGTGTTAGGTGAAGTTCAGTCAGATGAGTCTCGAGCTAATATCGATTCTATGAAAAAAAAAAAATCAACAACGCACAAATGATCTGCTGTTGGAGGAATGAAGGCAGGATGTGTGCAGCAGCAGGTGAAAGTTTTCTGAGGTTTAGACAAATCCTGCAACTAATCCCGGACCCGAAAACCCAAACTAATCTGAGTGGAAGAGGAGATTACACTCGTTTACTCTCTCCTGGATGTAATCACACTTTCCTTTTTTTTCTTCTTTTTCACAAAGAGCTTGGGAATGTTCACAGCCCACGTCCTAAATCAAACTCACTGCGTGGATCTGAGCCACTAATGCAGACTACTGATGTGTGTGTGTGTGTGTGTGTGTGTGTGTACATATCCATACCTCCTCACCTCTCCTCAGGAAAACTTGGCCGCGTCCCGGTTCCTCCCCAGAGCCAAACAAGAGTGATTGCGCGACTTCTCTACGGGGAACCAGTGAACATGTACAGCACACATGATGCTCTTTTGTTATCCATCAGGAAATCTGTCCATCCATCTCGTCCTCCTCCTCGTCCTCCCTCCATCTCAGATCCACAATCGAGGCCTTCCCTGATTTACGAGGCCTGCGGATTAAAGGGAAGGGAAATCAAAAGGATCTTCAGCATGTGTTCCTTATTTATCAGCACCAAGGATAAAAAATGAGCTCATCCTTCCTTCTCTGGCTAACACACTCCTCCCTCGCCTCGCTCCCTCCATCTGGGACCGGTTAGGACTCACACTCCGCCATTGTTAAGCCGAGTTCACGCTACACGACTCGAGCTCTGATTTGATTTTTCCTTTTTCTCAGAACATTTTTTACATAGATAACGCTCAGGCCATAAAAAAAAAACCCTAGAATTTATGACTCGTTAGAAATTTCTTAAGAAATGGCACGAAAGCTACAAATCACGAGCTGCATCTCAAACGTTACGCTTTGGTGGAGAAGTTTTAGTTTTGCAAGTAAAAGGTCACTGAGGAAATGTGCAAGAGTGTGCGGTTTGGGACGAGATACACGGATCCTGCGCAATTCCAGATTCCTGATGGGACGAATTGAAGGTTTGATGTTTCTGCAGCCTGGGACACAAAACGTGTTCATCTCTTAATACCTTAAAGCCTCCAGAATTCAAAACCATCTATTATTTGTTTAACATATCACAAAAAAACACACTTAAGTGTGCAGGTGCGTAAAAAAAAAAAGAAAGCGCATTTTTTATGTTTGTGTTAAATTATTTTCGATTTGCACATTTTTTGAAAATGGCGAGTGGTAGTCGCCAGAGACTTTTCATCTGTTTTAATGTTACGACTGGTTTCAGACATTATATCCACTGCAGTACCAAAATCTAAAATATTATATGCTGAAAATATTGGCACCCCATAAGTAAAACAGTTCATAATTGAATTCAAGGCATCATCAACACCATGTTTAACGTACACTCTTATTGCACTGTGTGATTTCAGCCTTCCTTTTAAGATGATTCCTCGTCACACTGTATGTTATCCACATCAAATCTGGGCTGAGTTCTGTAACAGACTGTGTATTAACATGTGTTCTTCATGTCAGATTATACGATGAAGATCCTCTAACGATAAGACAAATGAAAGAAAACTACAACGTTCTTCTTACGCCGTCAATCAAGCGTGATGTAGAAATGAGCTCATGCAGAAAACTGGCTCGCGTAAATACACAAACATTCTTCAAAGTGAGCTTGAGGTAATAACGAGATTTTACATTATTGTAGAATGTTTCATTTATTGTCATCACCACTACTGCATTTGTAGCTGTCACGTGTCTTTGCCATCCTCCTATTGGTGGATTTTAGATGAGCGACACAGGGATTTTAATCACAAGTTTTTCACACTGACACAAAGTTTTGTTGTCTTTGGTCTCACCGCAGATCTCATGTAACAAACCCAAAAATCTTTAACGACGTACCCAAAGTCATACAGAGTAAAGTCGCCTATGTGACCGTGTATTATATTGAACTTGGTATTATGTTTTTTAATTGGTCAGTGGAGCTTTAAGGATCTAAATATATAATAATGCAGAAATTGAGCTCGATTTGCCGCAGAATGACATTCTGAACAAAATGTAAACGCAATGAGGGAAAATTCCAGGCTGTTAATGAAAAAAAAATTGTGACAATAATCATAATAATAATAATAATAATAATAATAATAATAATAATAGTCTAACTGTGCCACAAAGAGCGGTTCGATTAAAGAACTTTACACTGCTGTGACCGGCAGCTTAGTGGTAAGCATATTTTCCTCACACCTCTGGGATTGAAGGTACGAATCCCACCTCTTCTCTGTGTGCATGCAGTATGCATGTTCTCCCCGTGCTTCAGGGGTTTCCTCCGGGTTTCCTCCCCCAGTCCAAAGACATGCATTGTAGGCTGATTACCATCTTGAAATTGCCCGAAGTGTGTGAGTGTGTGTGTCATTGTGCCCTGTGATGGGTTGGCACCCTGCCCAGGGTGTCCCCCACCTTGTGCCCCGAGTCCCCTGGGATATGCTCCAGGCTCCCTGCGATGCTGTGTAGGATAAGCGGTACAGAAAATGGATGGATGGATGGACACTGCTGTGACCAATACTGAGTATGAGATTAAACCAGGGGGTAGAGCCAATTTAAAGCAATTATAACTCTATCTAAATGAATTAATTACTCATTAATCTAACTAATCTCACACACATTATATTATCATCTAATGAGAACAACACCAGAACAAACACACAAAGACACAATTACAAACACTCACAAAGATGAGCACTGACTGTGAAAAACAAACACAAAGTCTGTGTGTGTGTGTGTGTGTGTATGTGTGTGTGTGTGTGTGTGTGTGTGTGTGTGTGTGTGTGTTGTTTTAAATGAGCCCACAGAGAGCTTTGTGGTTTGAGGAGTGAGAGCTTCATGGATTTTCTTTTTTCCATAATCACATTTGTGCACCATCACACACAGCAGGGATTTAAAACAGGAGAAACACACACACACACACACACACACAAACACACACACACTCATGTTGACAAAATTGGTGCATAGCAAAGACACACAGCCAATTTACTCTAATAAAGAGTTTCCACTAATGTGTGTATGATGATGATGAGTGTGTGTGTGTGTGTGTGTGTGTGTGTGTGTCTGCTGTCTCTGCAGCTACACCTGATGAGGTGAAACTCTCTCTCTCTCTCTCTCTCTCACTCTCTCTCTCTCTCTCTCACACCCACACACACACACACACACACACACACACACAGGGCTAACAAGCTCCACAGGGACAGAGGATTTTGGAAGCTGCAGCTAAAGAACACTCCATCATTTTTAACCCAAAGCATCACAACAGCAGTGTCTACGCTAAAAATTGTTCCACTTTATTGTTTTTACACCGCACCGATGATCAAAATAAACAAATCAGATCGAAATGGATTCCCAAAAGTACTTCGTAAAAGACATGGAGGAAATGGAATGTGTGCGTTCATGGGAAGTTGAACACACACACTCACTGTTCAAATAGTTAAACTAATGAGAACATGGTTACTAGGCAACTGTTAAATAAGCTCATGCTACCTATATGTATGTTCACACTAGCATGAAACAAAGCAGCTTCATTTTCTATGTACATGCGTGACACAGAGCCACGATTTCCGCAACTATGACAGTCCAAACGATTGGCTCAAATGATTCCTCAGACCAATCCTATGGCAGTTGTGTCTGACATTTATTCAGTTGTTAACCATTCACAACTTTAGTTCCTACTTGCAGTTACTTCCTGCAAAGATGGAAGATCATTGATCTCTGGTGAGTGTACATACTGTAGATAGCAAAATTAGCTTGATTTGCTCAGATCTAATCTGAGAATGAAGCAAGTAAGAAGCCGAGCACATAACATAAATCAAGCAACCAATTTTCATACTGAATAGTGCTTTGGTTAATTTGTGTTTAACTAGTTATACATAGCTATACATAGCTACTACTGTTGGATAGGCCACGCCCACAAGTGACAGCAGTCGATTTTCCAGTTGAAATTACTTACCCCGCGTTCCAATTAGCATACTTATACTATGTACTAAAAGTATATACTCTTTTTGTGAAGAAAAAGTACATGTATTTGAGTGAGCTCCAAAAGTACTGGGACATACTAACACGTCATGTAACAGAAGAGAACGTTGTTGCTGAGTTACGCACACTGTCACCGTAAACAAACTCCTCATTGCATTTCAGCTTTTCTTCATTCATTATTCCTTATATAATGTATATTTACCATTCCCTTGATTTATTCTTCCACATTACATTTAAACCTCTCTAAAATGCGTGCTTGAATTCGGCGAAGCAAACCGTCATAAAACGGCTGCTCCCTTGCACAAAGAATTGTGGGTAATATTAGTTTAAAAAGTGTCTACGGATCAACACTTGGAAAATCTACCGGAAATACTAGACGATCCAGATACCTCTGGGATCCTCATTTCAACATACCACCATTTGGGACATGATAATTCTCATCTCAGATACTGTTTAGTACGGATACTAGGCGAATTGGGACGCAGGGTGAATGTTCCACTTTTTACATCATGCTGGTTTTATTTGTGATGAAGCAGTTGCAACTTTTCCATCGTCAGTGTTAAGAGTTGAAAATGTTAAGAAACAACCCCAAATCCTCTCTCTGTCTCTTTCATTTTTCTCTTTCTCTCTCTCTCTCTCTGTGTGTGTGTGTGTGTGTGTGTGGGCGTATTATTAGTTCCCACTGCTCCTCCAAAGGGAGGATGCTATTAATAAGAGGAATTCTCGTATCCTGCTAGCCAGAGGCACAACACACACACACACACACACACACACACACACACACACACACACACGCACACACACACATTCTCCCAGCATGCAGACTGGCTATCCAATCAGAACAACTCATCCTAAAGCAAGCCTCACCCCTTCAAGAAATACTTTGAATTTCCAAATATATCCATTAATAAATCATTCAGTAAAACTATAAATAAGTATTTAAAGATATCAAAGAATTTATGAATTTACTGTATTATATGTACATATATATTGAGGACATGTCCAAGGAAGGATAACCCAAGGCTCACTGATGCACGTAAGGAATGAAGGCTGGCCCGTCTGGTCCGATCTTACAGAAGAGCTACTGTAGCATATATTGCTGAAAAAGTTAATGATAGAAAGGTGCCAGAACACACAGTGCATCACAGCTTGCTGCGTATGGGGCTGCATAGCTGCAGACTGGTCAGAGTGCCCATGCTGACTCCTTTCCACCACCGAAAGTGCCTACAATGAGCATGTGAGCATCAGAACTAGACCATGGAGCAATGGAAGAAGGTGGCCTGCTCTGATGAATCATATTTTTTTTACATCATGTGGATGGCCGTTGCTTACTTGGGGAAGAGATGGCACCAGGATGCACTATGGGAAGAAGGAATGTTCTGATGGGAAACCTTGGGTCCCCACTTTCAAAGGATGTTACTTTGACACGTATCATCTACCAAGTACACCTCTTCATGGCAACGGTATTCCCTAATGACAGTGGCCTCTTTCAGCAGGATAATGCAAAACAGCCACACTGCAGAAAATTGTTCAGGAATGGTTTGAGGAACATGACAAAGAGTTCAAGGTGCTGACTTGGCCTCCAAATTCCCCAGATCTCAATCTGATGAAGCATCTGTGCTGGACAAACAAGTCCGATCCATGGAGTCCTCACCTTGCATCTTGCAGCACTTAAAGGATCTGCTACTAACGTCTTGGTGCCAGATACCACAGCACACCTTCAGAGGTCTTGTGGAGTCCATGCTTTGACGGGTCAGAGCTGTTTTGCTGGCACAAGGGGGACCTACACAATATTAAGCAGGTGGATTTAATGTTATGGCTGGTCGCTGTATGTCTTAATACATTTTTTTTTTTTTTTTTTGCCAGTCTTCATAATTGTTACATTGAGTTTTGAGAGAAATAAATGTAGTCTATAAAAAAAATACTTTTATGAGAATAAATGAAAGAAACAAACAGCCGACAAAAAAACTTGTAATGTAAAAATGTAATGGATAATGAATGAATGAATAAATAAATGATGGATGAATAGATAAATAAATTCAAATTTATCCATACATAATTGAAAAAGAGAAATCATAATCATATCATATATTTAATGGGGGGAAAAAAATCTGTCAAGATTGACTAGCCTGGGTTTCAATAGAGACCATTAAAGATCTTCTTCCTTCACTTCCTCATCCTTTATCTTCATCTCCACACTGCACACACACCTCTTCACTCACTGTGTGTATTAAAGTGTATGTTCAGGTCCAGTTGTCATGTTTAGGAGTTCTCTGGCTGAACCTCGGCTGGCAGGATGCAGGCACTTCCCATCAAGCGTCACTGAGAAATGAACAACAACAATCGTTCTGTGTTAGAAAGCTGAACAGTTAAAGCCAAAGTTTTAAAATGCCATGAGACATAGCCGGGATGATATCGCAATAGAAACAAAACGAGAAGTTGATATGAGAAAATCCAAAACTTCATCACTTTTTAACATTACTATTACTATTTAATATAGTATTAATATTACCTTTCATGCAGTGTGTTATAGAGCTGTTTGTGAATGTAAAAAGTCTGCAAAGTTACAAAAATCAAAGTGCACGACAAACAGAGTTATTGACTCCCAAAAGAAGGAACCGATTCTGAACAGCTGAAACGAGTCGTTAGTAATTCCAGACTTTACTTCCTGTACTAACCTACGTAGGTTTGTAACAAAAGCCCCGCCTCTAGTCTTCATTGGCTGCTCGCTGACAGACGGAGCTGAAACTCATTACAGTAGTGGGCGTTTCCTTTTCGACACACGCTGACAGCGGTAGACCAGTCACAACGGACTGGGACATCTGACCAATCAGAGCAGAGTATGCTCTCTGAAAGGAGTTGTTTAGAATGAATCCTTTAGAACGGATCGTTTAACAAGTCGTTTGTGAGAAGGGGGGGGGGGGTAATGCAGTAATTTAAATGATGAGCACATTAAAGTGTTTTTTGATCTTGGATGCATGTAAATCTATTGTATGAGGCACGTTTCAAAACCATAATAGGTGCGCTTTAAGAGACGTTTCACATCCACGGTGTTTAGTGTGTTTGAACAGAACCCTTGTGTGTTCTCCTCCTCTTTATACAGGTCTCAGTGAGGTCGTGTTCTGCTTCCTAGCGATTCGACTCTGAATCAACTTGATTGCAAGATGTGAATCAAACAGGCGTGTGTTTTGAGTTGCAGATGGAGCTGCTAAACTGAGCTGAGCTGGAGGACAGAGCTGTAGCGCTGCATGTGTTTCGGAGATTTGGACCGACACATCAGACAAAAAAAGAGAAAAAAAATTCTTTACACACAAAATGTTATTTATTCATTATTTAACAATTTATTTGATTATGTAATGAATCTAATAAATATAATTATCTAATGAATCGTCCTGATCTGAGGTCTCTGTGTTCGAGTGATTTTTGGGATTTCCACACACCGTATTTGCTCAAGGTTTGTTTAATTTTTTCCTCCGATCATATTTCTGAGAGTTTTATTTGAACATGTTGAGCTCTACACACACCTCAGACAATATGTTTGGGCTTTGTGGTTTGATTCATGCCATGCAGTGAGAAAACAAACCAAACAGAAAAAGAACCAAACGTCACCGTGCTTGAGCGGCATCGCAAGCGGAGTCTCAGACACAGGGCTGCCAATCAAGCTGCTCATTAGGATATTAGGCCACGCCCAGTAGAAATTCCCACATTTTGAGAATTTTATCACAATTACATCTTTTATTTTTCAGTTAGATTTTTGCTGGATGTGCAATAGACACTTGTCTTCAGTATCATATAAACATTTTAATATTTTAAAATTGTAGAAATGAATTCTGTAGTTTGGAACAGGAAGAGGGAGAGTGATAATCCTTCAGAGGTCATGTGACTCTCATTAAACCCAATCTAATTAAAATGTTCTCTTTATAAGTTCATTATTGTGATTTATATCCGCTACATCCTCTGTGAAACACGTCCCAGAACTAAATAGCATTCTGCCCTCTCATATCAGTTACAGACTGCATTCATCTTCATCCTGCCTGTCTCACTCTCTGTTCCTGTCTCACTCTGTTTCTGTTTCACTCTCTGCTCCTGTCTCACTCTCTGTTCCTGTCTCACTCTCTGTTCCTGTCTCACTCTGTTTCTGTTTCACTCTCTGTTCCTGTCTCACTCGCTGTTCCTGTCTCACTCTCTGCTCCTGTCTCACTCTCTGTTCTTGTTTCAGTCTCTGTTTCTGTCTCACTCTCTGTTTCTGTCTCACTCTGTTTGTCTCACTCTCTGCTCCTGTCTCACTCTCTGTTCTTGTCTCAGTCTGTTTCACTCTATCTCTCTGTTTCTCTCACTATGTCTCTCTTCTGTCTGACAGTCTTGTTCTTCTCACTCACTCTCTCTGTATCTCATATCCTCTCTTTCAGTCTCCCACACTACATCTCTCTCTGTATTTCTACCTCTGCATCTCTTTCCCTATTCCATTCTTCTCCATTTTCTTCCTTTTTCTCATTCACTTTCTCCTTCCTTCCTTCCTTCCTTCCTTCCTCTGCCCTGTCCTGTCTTCATTCATTCCCTATTTCTCCTTCTTTTATTCCTCCCTTTCACCCATCTCTCTCTCTCTCTCTCTCTCTCTCTCTCTCTCTGTCTCTGTCTCTCTCTCTCTGTGAAGGACATTAGTTGTGTCTTTGAGAAAACTCATTAACTGTGTGCTCGTTTTCCAGTTTCTCTTTCAGTCAAAACAGTTTTTGCTTTTCATTTTTCAAGCTTGCCCTTTCGTCCTCTGCTGCATCACTTCTTTTCTCTCCATCTGTCTCTATGTCTCTCTCTCTCTCTCTCTCTCTCTCTCTCTCTCTCTCTCTCTATCACTCACCCCACTGTTAATTTCCTCTGCATTTTTGAGCTTTAAATAAATGCTAATTCTCGGTTTAGTACTGTGAAGCCCTGCAGATTCAGAGCATTGTGTGTGTCTGTGTGTGTGTGTGTGTGTGTGGTGGTGGTGGTGGTGGTGGTGGGGGGGGGGGTTTGGGTGTTTACACACATTCACACCCTCCTCACACTGTACACACACACACACACACACATACACACGCAGACACACACACACACAAACACTTGTTCAAGAATGAGTGACACAGACGGGCTGTGATCACACATTTTATACACACTTAGCTAAGATTCATTGATTAACGAGATTGCGTAGCACACGTGCACACGTGCACACACACACACACACACACACACACACACAGGAGGGCAAACTGCACATGTTCTCTTTATTGCAGGTCCATGACTGGACTCAAAACCAAGTTTATGGGGTGAAACCAGTAACCAAAAATATCCACGTCTGTATTCTGAAAACTACATGCACACACACACACACACACACACACACACACACACACACACACACACACACACACTATTGTGAATACAAATCCAGCTTTAATTAACTGCTGGGTCTTTACTATGCATTTTGCAATCTCTCTCTCTCTCTCTCTCTCTCTCTCTCAAATAAAAAAAAAACACAGAAACAAAACAATGAATCACTCATGAATATTTATATCACATTCGACAATTTAATAATTAATCCACAAGCACCACTGCATCAATTAAACACTTTTCTACAAATGACATTATAAGCCTGCGACTCCACTGACTGTACTGTCATCGAGTTTTACCTTGCATCCCAGTTCGCCTACTCATACTATATGTTAAAAGTATTGACTCTTCTTGTGAAGAAAAAGTACATGTATTTGAGTGTGTAGTAACAGAGTATGTAAGTACTGGGACATACTAACACGTCATGTAACAGAAGAGAACGTTGTTGCCGAGTTACGCACACTGTCACCGTAAACAAACTCCTCATAGCATTTCAGCTTTTCTTCATTCATTATTCCTTATATAATGTATACTATATAATTTAATTTACTATTCCCTTGATTTATTTCTCCACATTTTCACACTCATTTTTATAATATTTTTTTTCCAGCCACTGTAAGGCTGACTGCAAAAGACATTGAAACTGGAGGGAAATATTACACCTCCCATCTTACCCATAGTAGGGCACTTAATTCATACACTCGATGCTCTATGAATGGGTTGTATTTTTAATTATCTTACTGGCTATGCCAGATAGAGTTTTTATATAATCATTTATTTTAAATTTGTTATTTGTTAAATTAAATTAATATGTATATAAAGGTTTTTTTTTTTTTTTTTTTTTTTTTGGTAATGTTGTGTTTATTGTGTCATTCTTATAAAATTTGACTCAAAGAGTTATGCACAATGTACCTATACTGTTTTGTACCTGTACAAATGGCAATAAATCTCAATCTAAATCTACTTTAAATTTCATTAACACATCTCTAAAATGCATGCTTGAATTCGGTGAAGCAAACCGTCACAAAACTCCTCCTCCCTCACACAAGGAGTAGGATAATATTAGCTGAAAAAGTGTCTAGGGGTCCACACTTCCAAAATCTACCAGAAATAGTAGACCATCCGGGTACCTCAATGTTAAAAAACAAAACATACAAACAGCATTCGGCATTTGACTTTCAGAGAAAGAAATAAACGTGAAAAACTGAGAGAAAGCTGAGAAAAGTAGGGTGAAGAATTAGGGGGAATAAATAGGAGAGAAAGAAGGAAAAAGTGGAGAAAGGCTTAAAATCATGAGTGGAAAAAGGGGGAAAACAAATCAAAAACTGAAAAAGGGGGAAATAAAGAAAACAGAGCATAGAAAAAGAAAAAAAAGAAAAAGAAATAAAAAAGAAGGAAAAGAAATACGAAATAGAAAATACAAAGAAAAAAGCATGAAATAAGGAGCACAGAGCACAGAAGAAAAAAAGTTTAACACAAAAGATGCAATAAGGACAGACGAGCATAGAAAAAGAGAGGGAAAAAGGAGGAAAATAAGAAAAGAGCGTAGAAAAGGTAATAAAATGAGGAAAAAGACTGGCATAGAAAACAAAATAGATTAGGGAAAGAGGAGCAGAGCAATAGAGAAAGCAAAAAGGGAATCTATAAGGAAGGGAATCAGTTATAAAAAGAGAAAAGTGTGAGAATGGAAAGAAAACAGGGGGATAAACAAGAGAAAGGAGGAATCATGCTGAAGGGAACAAGTTGATAAAGCAAATTAAGCTCGTTTAGAAAGTGGAGCAAGAAGAGAACAGGTGAAAAGATGCAAGAGAATGCTGCATATAAAGTCAAATTAAAAGGAGAAAATGGGAAGAAAAAATGGAAAGGGAAGAGAAAAGGGGAAGAGAAGAAATTCCTCAATGGTCTGTAGATATTTATTGTGTAAAATAAAAATAATTTAAACAAGCACATTCAGTGATGAGCGATGTTTTCTGTTAACTTTACAGACGTTTCTTTGTGTGTGAGACAGAGAGCTGTCAGAGGCATGTGGAGCACATCTGTGTGTGTGTGTGTGTGTGTGTGTGTGTGTGTGTGTGTGTGTGATCATCTGATACTGAGCTGTTCATCATCAGCCTGTCGACTAAATCCCCTCCGTCTGAAAGCTGTTTAGTCCACGATAATAACCGCATTGTGCTTTAGGACCAAAATCCAGTTTCTCTCTTTCCATCTCC
The DNA here is from genome assembly GCF_023375685.1 of Ictalurus furcatus. Taxonomy (NCBI): domain Eukaryota; kingdom Metazoa; phylum Chordata; class Actinopteri; order Siluriformes; family Ictaluridae; genus Ictalurus; species Ictalurus furcatus. The sequence continues at coordinate 19,658,557 of NC_071264.1, forward strand.
CAGTAACACACACACACACACACACACACACACACACCTCGCTACATCATCATTTATTTCAAACTGCTGCTGCTTTTTCTCTTTTTTATCACATTTTCTCTTCACCCACATTACGCCAGTCATGGGCTGCATCCCAAACCACACACTACTACACTAAAGTGCACTACTATTAGTTATGACAGAGCAACTGTGGAAAATTATAATAGCACAACTCCAGTTTCCTGGATTTACAGTAATGTGGTACACACATGGTGCTTAGTTAACTAGCTAGCAGAAAGCAAATGTTTGTGCACCCTTACTTTAGAATGATGAAACCAACAAGCCTGGGAATTGAAATGGTCAAAAGGTTTGTGTTTCGTAGGACCGGGCGATATGATTATATAATAGCGATATCATGATCAATTATGTTACAATTCAATTTTCTGAAATATCACAGGTATCTCAGAAAAGTGTATTGACATAGTTTATCATGATATGGGCAACTGTCTGCAAAACTGTAGTGTTGCATTAAAAAAAAAAAAAAAACTGATACAAATCTACACCAATAAATTACTTTAAACTAAAAAAGGTTTTTAAAAAATCTAATAGCAAATACAAATAAATCCATTTTACAAATGTAAAGGTTCAGTTGGTTGTAATCTGATTTTTGTTAATGCTATTAAAAAAAACTTTTTAAAAACGATACCTGTGATATTGCTGTAGTGACTGTTCATGAGGTTATTTCATAATACACTTTTCTGAGATATCGCAGGTATCCTTTTAAAACAGTTTTTTAAATAGCAATAACAAAAAACATTTAAACATTAGAAGCAACTGATTTAACTTTTAAATTTTTAACTTTTTAACTTTTTAAATTTTGTACTTAACCTTTAAATTTGCAAAATGTATTTATTTTTATTTCTTACTGGATTTTTTTTTAAAACCATTTTTCTGTTTAAAGTAATTTATCGGTGTTTACTTAAAATTTGTACTAGTTGTTAAAAATGCAACACTACAGTTTTGCTGACAGTTAAACTGCGTTGACTCCATGTCACAATTACTGTAATTACAAGATTCAGACTTGTAAAAAGCTTTCCCAAGCATCCTCGTAGAACTCATAATTACAACTTGTAAACTAGGAATTTTCGGAGAGCTCTGACTTGTACCACCTGACCGCTGCAACGTCATGTGGAAACACTCAAACTGTAGTTAAGTATTCATCTTGTAATATTTCCGTGCAATAATTTGTATAACTGACTATTTTATATTCGTTTAACTGATATTATTAATGTCTTAATAATGCTAGATTAATCTGAAAATAAATGAAAGACATACGCAGCGTACGTATTTTGCAGTTGTCAGCAACATCATCTCACAAAGATTCATTTTGGCGTATAGAAACGCATAATTCCGAGTCCGAGGACGTGAACAGTTCCGAGTGGAACGTCCGGGTTAACTGTCATCTAGTAATTATGGTAATTCCAACATACACACATGAACACAAATGATACATATTGATACATATTGTGTATCATAGAAAGTTTCATGATACAATATTTTTGTCATATGACTCACCGCTAATGTCAAGATATTAAACATGTGGCTCAACCACAAGGATACACACACTTATCATTGTAATTCCATTATACTGAATAGTGTTCATAAATGTCTTTATGAACTTTTCTCTTTATCTCAAGGGATTACAATGACTGTTTTTAACACAATACTTTCAGAAGAGGACACTTTCAGGTTTTAAAATACAGCTTTGAAATCAGTATTAAAACCGGATGATGATGTCACCAGCATCACCAGCTCTTCATTCATCAAGTTACTGAGCTAAAATGTTAAATGTTAATACCTTGTCATCGACTTTCCTCTCTGGACATCGTGAAGGTATAATATTACATTCATGGCCCTGTATTTATGTACGAGTTGTTAAAACATATTCCCACACAGTCACTAAAGCCACGTTTCCACCAGAGGAACTTTCACCAGGAACTAGGAACTTTTGGAGGTACTTGGTGTGTTTCAGCCACAGGGACCAGGGTCTAAATTAAGTTCCGGGTAAAATATTTCCCTCTCGGAAAGTCCCTACTCGGGAGGTGGTACTTTTTCAAAGCTCGGGAACTTTGTGAGGGAACTTGAGCGCTAAACAGCTTTTTTTTTTCAAGCCAGCAGTTTCAAAATGGTACTTACAGTAAGTGTTGTTCATTGCGATTTCGAATCAACGTACTGGAGTTTCTTAAAAAATATGACCGATGGCCCGACGACGAGGTTCAGGTCTTATTGACCTTATGCTGAGGATGAAACACAGTGAGAACTTGAAATAGTGACCTGCAGTGAAAAAGTATACTTAAAAATATCGAGTGCGTTAAGCAAGCTGGGCGTTGTTCACACAGGAAAACAGCACAGAGAGAAGCTTGTGTACATGCGTTGTCTCAGTCATCTCAGCAATAGCTAATAAAATCCGTTTGCTAGTGTCACTTAAGTGACTTAGCAGGAGTTCACTGCAATCTGTCAGTCAGCTGTGTAACCCAAATCGGAATATAAGGGACTTTCCCTGTGTAAAAGTTGTGTATTAACTCAGAAACTCAGTGACCTAGCAATCAATCACATCACACAAAATACACTCACTGTACACTTTAGTGAAGTTTATCTGTGTGTATGTTTGATTCTGTTTTATTTCCGTGTGTGTGTGTGTGTGTGTGTACATGTGTGTGTTTATCCAGTCAACAGCAGCTCAGTGTCAGTGCCAAGCTGAAAGTCACCTTGATAACTGATGTTTATTTTAATTTCATCCAAATCCTCGTTTGGTTTTTACATTTACACAGAACACAAAGTCGCAACACATTGTCATGCATTTGGGACACGGTGACAATTTCAGTCCAAATAAACATTATCTCTGTCCTCTAGAGCTTTATTTAGTAGTCTCTACTTTGGCTGTATTTGTTTCAGAAGTATACGCATTTTTGTCCTTTAAAACTTTTTTCATCCACATGTATTTCTGAATGGAAAAAAAAGAAAATGTTCCTCCTCTTTGCCAAGAAGAAGAATTCTAAGATGTTAAAATGAAAAGTGGGTGTGTCCTGAGACAAGACAATAACAATTCAGATTAGAAGGAAAATAAACCCTCCAAATTCTTCCTGAATGTAACCCAGAGGGGCGTGGCTGTAAGTGTCTATGAAGATACAATTCCTAATCAGCCTCGTCCTCTCGGCTTCAGGTTCTCACGTCTCCTTTCTCCTAATTGCTCTTTCTACACACTGACGTGGCCTTGCTCTTATTTTCTCAGCATCAAAAATATATTCAGAAAATATGCAAATGAACACTAGCCTACTTTTCAATTCCCCTCACACAAACAGCTTGTCAAAATTTGAGCATCCTTAAAAGCGCCGTGATCGGAACGTGTTCCAAATTAGCATTCCATTGTGTTTCCGACTCCAGATAAGAGCCGCGTGGAACTGCGTGTGATTTGTTGTGACGTAAAAGAACCAATGGGAAAACTAAAACAGAACTGATCCTAAACCAGGCACAAAGCCAAAAAACCAAACACACGATGATAATGAACCGAATTTCTTTTCTTTTCTTTCCTTTGTTTGTACACTTGAAAGAGATTCGAAATGAAATAAATGTGAAACAGCGTCAGCTGTTTAGTGCAAAAAAAAAAAAACTGTCTCATACACTCTCTTTCTTCCCTAAATTTATCTCTTCCCGTATGTCTGTCTGTCTGTCTATCTGTCTGTCTGAATGTTTGTGCTTTTGTCTGGCTAATAATCTCTCTGTGTGTGTCTGTCTAATAATCAGTGTGTGTGTGTCTGTCTGTCTGTCTATCTCACTGTGTGTCCGTATCTGTATCTTTTTATCTGTCTGTCTCTGTTTATCTGTCTGTCTAATTAACTCCATGTGTGCCATTATCTATCTATCTATCTATCTATCTATCTATCTATCTATCTGTCTGTCTGCATGTCTGTCTGTCTTTTCATCTATCTGTCTGTCTCACTCCCAATCTTTCTCTCTTTATGTGTCCTTCTCTTGCTGCCAATTTCTGTTTATTTCTAGCTGTATAACTGTATGTAACTGTATCTGTCTGTATTCTCTGTCTCTCTCTCTGTCTCTTTCTCTCTCTCTCTCTCTCTCTCTCTCTCTCTCTCTCTCTCTCCCCATTTGAGGAAATTGTTCCCACTGAGAGACAGACAGATAGGCAGGCAGGCAGAGAGACAGACAGGTGGAGTGTGTGATGGATGTGATTAGGTGCAGTGTGGACTGCATCACGGCCGTGTTATTGGATGATAAAGTGTGTGGCAAGAGGTCAACAACAAATCGATGTAAACTGATATGAGTAAGAGTGAAGCACACTGTGTCTCGTTCCTCTGAGACACTACGAGGAGAACAGTGTGTGTGTGTGTGTGTGTGTGTGTGTGTGTGTGTGAGGAAGGGAGTTAGGGTCCACTGTCAATGTAACCAAAAAGAGATAATAAAAAATATGAAAAAGTGGAAAAGTGGTGTTGACTGAGTGACCATTTAACCAGCAAATGACTATACTCTCTCTCTCTCTCTCTCTCTCTCTCTCTCTCACACACACACACACACACTCTCTCTCTAATCATTTAAATAATGAACATATTTAAATAGAAAATAAATTATTATTAATGAAATAATTGTACACAGCTACACTGCATTGTTATGAATGCATGACTTATCTATAGTCAGATAATTTAAGATAAAATAAGATAATTAAAATAAGATAATTTTTTGAGAAATGCTGATAAATTATAATAAAATAACTATAGTCTGCTATATACAGTTATAAATAAGTATAAAAGCATCTACAACATACTTAACAGTGATTCTTTGCTTTTACTGATTTATTCTTAAATATCACAATATATAATTCTTCATGTCACTACAAAGACTTCATGGTGTTGTGGGTGGGTTTAAAAATAAATTATAAATAATTAGAGATGACTATATGTAATTATAGAATTATTATGGGTTATAAAATCCTTGCCATGTGTTATTACTAAATTATAAAGAATTATACACACATTTATAAAGAATACATGCAGATTTCGACTGGATTCTTAATATTTTTGGCCAGCTGTGTGTTTATGAAAGAGAAGAATGCTTTATTGTATCTGTCTGAAACTGGAGAGTGGAAATAGATCTCTGAAGCTTTATTGCTCTGAACTGTGCAGCTGAAAATAATAAAACATCTGAGGATATTTACTAGACGCGCAGTGACATTTGCATGCGATGTGTGTGAGGGATTTCCCAGCATGCACTGCCTGGCTCACATTCATTCATAATTAAAGGTCTTTTCCCTTTTTTTATCTAAAGGGGGAAAAAAAAAAACATTATGGTAATGATGGTAATGAACACAGAGGTCAACCGCAGGCCGAGCTCTTTAGATGACTGGAACAAACACACGTTAACAAACACGGGCTAACGAGTAAAAACCCGCTTTTTCCATTTATTTATTTTTAATTAAAGTGCCGTTTGACTCATTTGTCCATTTAGTCGTCAGTCTCATGCACAGGGTGGATCACAATAAAATGAAGTTTATAGCCTCCACTTTAGCATCGACCAAACTGACTCAAATGACATTATTTGTACATTATTATAGACAGAAGTGATGTCATTTGTAACATCAAACTATGTGAGGAAGCAAGAAAGTGATTCAACTTTTGGGTGGTTCTATGATTGGATACATTTAGACCTTGTAACTCTTAAAACTGAAACTTTATTTGATAACATTTTTCACTGAATATAAAAAAAAACACGTGCATTTAAACGTTCAATGTTAACCGGCAGTGTCAGGTAACAATTTCTCATTTTCTACAAGGTTTCCTTGCTTTGATGAGTAACAGGGTTGAGCTTTTAACATTGAATTAGCAACTACACAACATGTCATTAACTAGCATCCATGCTAAAGGCATGAAGACATTAAGGACATTCTAGTGATGTCCATCCATCGTGGGGGAGCCTGAGGCCTGTCCCAGGGAACTCAGGGCACACCACAGACAATTTGGAGATACCAATCAGCCTACAGTGCATGTCTTTGGATTGGGGGAGGAAACCGGAATACCTGGAGGAAACCCCTGAAGTACAGGGAGAACAAACAGGGTAGAGGCGGGACTCACACTTGTGTTGTGTTCCATCAGTCAGTGATACAATATCATATATTCTGGAAATTAAAAAAATGAATGAGAGAACTTGTTTCTTTTTCATCTTCCAATGATCTTCAGGAAATTCCTGTTGAACATGTGACTTGTGCAATATTCCAAATATTTCATAGGGCTCAATGTTTTTAAGGTAACAGTGTTGAGTGAATGTTAAATAGAATGTATATTTTTCATAATTTATAATAAACAATTCATAGAAAAGAATGAGATGTTAAACAGATCCACACTTTAATGCAAGCCTAATCTGATTTTTTGAAGTATTTTAATGATTATATTTGAAGATAAAGTGTCACCATAGTGTGGACTGATCAGCGCAATCAGTACACTCTATGTTCTCATCCTTTCTGTCTTGTTTTTAGCCAATAATTGCAAACTATTTTAGATGAATACCAATACATTACAAGAGTAACTAAAGATAACTATAAACTAGTATAGATTCGAGAAGACAGCTATTGTTAAGTATAACTATACTATAAATAACATTAGACACCTAAAAACTTACAGTATATGAGTAACTACTACAGACACATAATAACATCCAAGAATTTAGGAAAACATGCATTTAGACATTAAAAAATGTGTTAACTCATCATTTTATTCAATGTACAGTGCTGTGAAAAAGTATTTGCCTGATTTATTCTGTTTTTGTGTATATCTCATACTAAATAGTTTTAGATCTTCAAACAAAATTGAACAGGGTTTGTAGTAAGGCCTGGTTGCATCTAGTCCAGCTAAACCCCATTATAAATGTAGTTTCATAGATTTGGGAAATTTGTAACTATGGGGGAAAATACATTTCCACACAGGCCCAGCTGGTATTGGATAACTTTTTTGCTTCAATAAATAACATTATCATTAAAAAAAAATGTGTTTTATTTTAATTTCTGAAATAATTTAGTATGAGATCTACACAAGAACGGAAGAAATCAGGATGGGGCAAATACTTTTTCACAGCACTGTTTTTTTTTTCTTTTCTTTTCTTTTTTTTGCCTGTATTCTGAATTTAAATGAGTAACAGGGCAGAATTATTAGCATTGTTTATGAACTAGCAAATACCCAAATACCCATGTTAATGGCATGAAGACATTAAGTACTCGTATATTGTAACTTGTATTGTATACTGGTACAGGTTACTATAAATATATATTGTAACCATATATGTTATATATATGTTAATATATATATATATATATATATATATATATATATATATATATATATATATATATATATATATATAAAATTCATTAAATAACTGAACTGCTAATAGTTATGGATAAAACAAAATAATTATATATAGTACAATAGAAGCATAAAAAGCAGGACACTTCTCTGCAGTTTTTAGAGTTATCTATAGTTAATTTACACAGTTTTTTTCAGCAATGTACTTCTATTGGAATGGACTCCATCTGTTTTAATCCAAAGGAGTTGAGAAGTCTGTTAGAATCGCCGCAGGTGAGTGATGTGTTCAACAGCAGCTCGTCTCAGATCTTAACTTTATCTCTAATCCCTTATTGTCCTGCTCCCTGAAGGGAAACCTTAAAACTATTGGGCTTAGTCATGTTAGAAAGAGACGAAATGCAATACCCTCTTGAGATGGAGTGTCCTTCTATGACAGTATACTTCCTGAAACTTTGCTGAAACTGCAGAATTAGAATAAGAGAATTAGTGTTGCATAGGGACAATATGAGAATATGTTGAAGAGACAAAAGATACGAACATGCTTCAATTTGGTAGGGAAATATGAATAAGACTGAAACAAGTCTTAGAAGATTTATGCAGCCATTAAAAATGGTCTTTAAAAATAAAAAATAAAAAATCATTAAATCTGCAATAATCAAATATTAGCTAACAAAATTGGTGATGTAAATTTTATTTGACACTGTGTTGTTTGGGGTTAAATAAAAACAAAAACTTTATATAAGATTTAATTAGTAGCTATGGATTAGCTGCACTTAAATTTCTGAAGAAATGAAAGACAATTTTTATTTTATTTCTTTGTTTTGTACATCTTGAGCATCTTTGCAGCACCAGGGGCTGAAGTATTGCTGGAAATTGAAATCTCATGCTGAAATGTTTGTTGTGTTTCTGTTGGACTGAAAAGAAAAAAAAAGAGAGAGCAATTTCTGCTGGAGAACAGATGTTTAATTTTTATACTGATTGCTGATCTGAGCGAGATTTGTAGGCCTGCAGCACAAAACACAAAGCATTCTGCACAAAGACGAGTAAAACCTCCCAGACGTTAATGGTGCGTTTAGAATTTGGCCAAAGTTAAAGTATTCTATACGTCTTTCGTGGACACTGGAAAGAAGATTGAAGTGGTCTTACACAAGATGTCTAGCATAATCTGGAAAACAAAAAATAAATAACATAAAATAGACAAATAAGAAAAACATTGGCTTAACACATTTTGCTTGTGTGATATATAAATATGACAAAATGTATTAATAATATCGTCCTTTTAAAGTGCATAAAATGTTATTTAATTTTTCCCTAGAGAGAACATTGGGGGAGATACATCTGGATCAGATATAGCTTATCTGCAGGAGGGAATTTTCGATGGAAAAAATTATGAATTAACCTAAAGTGAGCTATAAGCGTAGCAGATGAGTGCTTGGTCAGCTTATTCTTCAAACTATGACACATTTTCTTTACAGGAGAGTGCATCGAATTAACTAAAAGATTGGCATTATTTTATTAATTCAACAAATCAAAATAGAGAAATAAAAGTAAAGAATTAAAACTTATATTACAATTATTGTTACCATTTTGGAGGGTTAAAGGCGAGTGTGTTTGTTTAAAGTCGGAGAACATATTTGCCTCCTGCTTTGTGTTTTGCTTTATTGTTGCTACTGCTCTCAGCCAGTCAGAACACACTGTAGTGAATTAATATTAGCAAAGAATAATGGACTCAGACTTTTAGGAATGTTCTAGAATATGAGCAGAGTGGACTTTTTATCTTAATTGAATGGCTTATTTATTTGTTTAATAACAGGAGCCATGATGTCTGTTTGAAACCCTGCACAGGTCATATCAGATGTTCACTTCATCCCTAATCCCTAAATCCTGCTCCCTAGAGAGAAACTAAACCATAAAAATTCACAATGGAGACACATTGTTTAAAAAGGACACCTCATTTAGAACTACTTTTTTTTTGTTTGTTTACTTTCATCCTGCCATTTCTCAATATGGGCCTGCCATTGTGTTCATTAATATTCATATAAACCCATTAAATATTCATATCGGCTGTTATGCTCCTTTTTCGGTTACTTTACTTAGCTTATTTTTTATTGTATTTAAATTACTACTAATAAAAAAAAATCAAACAAAGTACAACAGATGCATGGTAAAAGGGCTGACAAAGACTGAAAAGAAACTTTCAACCTTCTCTCTCATGCCATACTTCAACTCTGAGAGCTGAAATTTAGGATTATATAATAAAAGCAACAGTAAGAGTGCTAAAATGAAAATAAAATGCATTTACCTGAATTTTACACTTGTTTAGAGTTGGACTTATATTGCAGTGTAGGTTTAAATTTAGATTGAATCATTTGGTAGAAGCTTTTATCTAAAGCAAATTAAAAGTGAACTGTCATAAAGTTACAGTTATAATGTCATAATATTATGATACATAAATGAACAAGTAAATGAACAAATGGACTTAAGAGCATTCAATTAACTCTTAGGCTTTTAACTCACAACCCTAAACTAATAATCAATATATCAAGGTTTGCAAAATTTGTTGTTTCCTGCCTGTTTCCATCCAATTGGTCTCTTACTGATAAAATGGTGTGCACAATGATGTCATCCTTAAAAAAAAATTATAAATTGTCACAAACGTTTCGGTGTATTGCAAAAGAAATCTGCCCTTGAGCCATTTCCATACATCATTTTATTTATCTCGCAAATTGTGTACCTTTTGCGTTCTATATGTCCTCAAATCTTTGTAAAATGGAGAGAGTATTGAGACAATTAAATTATATTGGCCAGCTTATTTTCATTTTAATTTCACAAATAATTGCAATTGTATGAAAACAAGGTCAGATGCTCTAAGTAACTGCCCTTACGCGATGAAGCTCATGGGTCTAGGAGAGACCTCAATGGGGAATTCTAGACTGTAGTGGTGGAGAGACACTTCACAGAAAGTCTCCGGCTGCAATATTTTAGAATGTCACAGCCCACGTTTGAGATGCTGTGCCAATTAATTGGTCCTGATGTTGCGCCCATCGCAGGTTGCCACTGACCACCGGTTTTGACCTGAAAGTGGATTGCTATCGCCCTGTTCAAGCTGGCAACCTACGCAGAGTACAGAGTAGTGGGGGAAACTTTCAGGGTTAGTAAAAACGACCATCCATCGATGTGTGCACATCTATTTGAGAAAAATTAATGTGGTGTTATATGAGGCTACAGAATGTAGCGGAGGCCAATGAAATTGCATACCATAATTCCTTGGTGCCTCTTGTGCCACAGGTTTATGGAGCACTGGATGGAATGCACATCCCTATTCTTCCCCCAAATGGATGGATAAATTCTGTCATGTGACACTTTTTTTTAGTGAATGCAATTTTTCTCAATAAAACAACATTTGAAGCATTGACATAGAATTTATGCACTAAGGTTAAACAGAAAAAGATTATGTTGACACTTATCGATAATTTGCATTTCCATCAGCTATAATATCTGTAAACATTTCAATGCCATAAACCTTTTTTTTGCAAAATAAATAAATAAATCCTTGTATTTATTTATTTTGTTATAGATTTTTTTTAATTTTATGACTTCTACATTATGGAGTCATTCCAAAAACATTTTAGATTCCCAAACATTAGTTTTCTTTCTTTAAAAGCAAAGGGTCGTCACACCAAATATTGCCTTTGTTTCATTTACTGATATTGATTACTGTTCTTTGTAGTATTTTTTAAATGGAGAAACATTGAATTTCATAGTTTTTGAAGGCATCTTTGCTCTACAGCATTTCCTTGCATGTGCAAGACTTCTTTGCAAGACTTTTGCACAGTACTGTAGCTTGAGTGACTGCAACTGTAATCAATCAGCCGTAACTTATGTTGTTGAAGAAGCAAGTCTGTTTCAGCCGAAATATTTACCGTTAATAAACACAAAAATATTCATGAACTTGCTTTAAACATCATTCAAATCTATAATTTCAATATGTTATATTTGATTGTCTAAAATGGCAGTGAGAGTGTATTTATTCATTTAAAATTTTGAAACCACAATTCCACCTTAAAACTTTGGGAGGCAAGAATTAAGGGGCGTGGCCTAAAGATGGGGAGGAGTGATACCAAACTTCTCTAAGAAATAAAATGTATCCAGTTATCCAACATGATGGCCACCATAAATAACTTTCCATCCTTCAGCTTCAAAGCTCACAGTTTTCTAAACCACATCAGCATGTCTACATGGCATCAGTGAAGAACTAGGTGAGGTCTGAGGCAGAAAGATATTACAATTCCTAGCTACATTAGCCTCCTATTGTAGTTTAAAGGAAACAAAGAAGAAAAGTTTGATTCATTTATTGCCGTATTTACTCAATAGTGTATGTCTGTTGCATGGCATATGCTAATCTGCATGCTAACAGTGTGTACGTGTGTCTGTGTCTATGTGTGTGTTCATTTAGCCGAAACCAGCAGCTGCTCTCACATGTATATTCAATATGCAGCCCTCAGAATGCTCCCTAATTAGTGAGGACCAAATGGCAGCTCAGTGGAGGAAGTGTGTAACGAGCTGTGACAGCTTTTCCCTCAGTAGGGTGTGTGCGTGTATGTGTGTGTGTGTGTGCTACTGAGATGATCCAATCAACACTCTGAAGTATTACAAATATGCTTAAAACATGCTAGGGGGATGGGAGGTCATGCCCCTTTACTGCGACTGACAACAAAAGAGGCCACACCTCTTTTAATGGGACTGAAATGTGTAGATGTCATGCCCACTTTTTTTGGACTGACAGGTGTAGAGGCCACGCCTCCTTTATTGGCATAGATAGGGAGTCATGCAAGAGTTTTAAAATCCATCTAACACTTAGTGCACTTATTTTCAAGCACTATGTACCATTGGGCATGTATCTCGAGCAACATTGTGGGTATTTAAGGCTGATGGAGAAGTGTGTGTGTAATGGAGAAGTGTGTGTGTGTGTGTGATAGAGAAGTGCTGAAGTGAGCTGTGAGTGAAGTGAAATTGTGTTTGGAGACTAAGTGGCAGAGTGCGCATTATTTTTAGCTTCCTGTCGAGATAAACATGAAACATGACATGTTTCTTTTTCACGGCCTGCAGGTCAGACAGACAGACACACACACACACACACACACACACACACACACACACACACAGTCACAGGCTGCTCCCTGAAGTGTATACTGCTGCACTAAATTGTGTATATGTGGTTTACCGGTAATGCACATTGAGCAGTGTGTGCTCATATGGTGTGTGATCTCAGTGTGTGTATTCTCGGTGTGTAAAGTTAAAGCTCCATTATCTGACTGTGAAAGTTTTTAAACATCTCTCTTAAAATAAAATCATAATAAAACAGTTTGGGATGCAGCCCATAATACCCAGGCACTGAGTCTCCGAGCACCTGTGAGCCATTAATCAGCCGTTAATTAAAGGGAGAAAAGAAAAGAACCACACACACACGCACAAATACACACACACACCACAATGAACGTCATGAGATGCAACCGAAACAAATTTTGGCGAGTGTTCAGTAAACCACGGCCAGAATTAGCTAATGGCATACACAGCGTTTTAAAGCTGTGGCATTGAAGAGAAACTTCTCACTCTCTGCATGATTAGAGCACTGCTGCAGTTATATATACATATATATATATGTAAATACTACAGCAGTCTGTCATACTGTCTATTCATTTTTGGGACATGTCGTGCTCCCCTGCTGATTTCAGTTCCCTTTTGATTTTTTACTATTTACTTATGTATTAAAAATAAGAAGGTTTGACACTCTCAGTGTGGCGCCACCTTATTTACTATATAATACTTAATTTTATTTACATTTCATATAGAACTACCAAGCTAGATAGCTATTTAGGTCTTTAGATATACTCCAGCGACAACTACATTGGTTTAGTACTAGTCATAGTACATCACACTACATCAATGAATCAGTCTGTTACATCCAGCTCCACCAATGCTGATCCAAGACGTGCTGCTCTACATTTCACTTCAGCACAGTCAGGTTCATTTCATGTTGTAAGCGGTCACTTATGTCCCCCAGACCATTAGGGGGCACCATGATAAGGATATATTTTGGAGCATGGTCAAGGTATTCATGGCATGGATACCACTAGATGTTGGAAACATTCCTTTGTGATTCTGGTCTATGGTAACATGACTGCATCATGCAATTGCTGCAAATTTTTCATGCGGTGAATTTCCCGTTCTACCACATCCCAAAGGTGTTCTACTGGATCTGGTGACTGGGAAGGCCACTGAAGAACACTGAATTCATTGTCATGTTCATAAAACCAGTTTGAGACGACTTTTGCTTTGTGACATGGTGCATTATCATACTGGAAGAAGCCACATTAAGATGCGTACAGTTTTGGCCTTGAAGCCATGCACATGGTCAGCAACAATACTCAAACTGGTATTAATGGGCCAAAAGTGTGGCAAGAAAACATTCCCCACACCATTACACCACCTCCACCAGCCTGGACTGTTGACACGAGGCAGGTTGGGTCCATGGATTCATGCTTTTGGTGCCAAATTCTGACTCTACCATCTGTGTGAATCAGCAGAAATTGCGATTCATCAGACTAGGCTATGTTTTTCCAGTCTTCAACTGTCCAGTTTTTGAGCCTGTGCCCACTGCAGCCTCAGCTTTCTGTTCTTCTCTTATAAAAGTGGAACCCGATATGGTCTTCTGCACAAATTGTGCATTCTGGGATGCTTTTCTGCTCACCACAATTGTACAGAGTAGTTATCTGAGTCACTACAGCCTTTCTGTCAGCTTGAACCCGTCTGGCCATTTTCCATTGATCTCGCTTACTGGATGTTTTTCTTTATTGCAACACCTTGAGTAAACTCTGGAAACTGTTGTGTGTGAAAATCCCAGGAGATCAGCACTTATAGAAATACTCAAACCATCTCGTCAGGGGCTAACAATCATGCCAGGGTCAAAATCGCTTAGATAACATCCCCAAGGAACATTACCCGAAGCTGCTGGACTGTATCCGCATGATTTTATGCGTTGCACTGCTGCCACACGATTGGCTGATTAGATTGCATGAACGAGTAGGTATACAGGTGATCCTAATAAATTGCTCAGCAAGTGTATATTTTGAGTCTGATGGAGGTGACTGTGGACTGATGGAGGTTTTCACCAATGGAACATTGTCTATAACATCCTGGGGGGTCTGACACATCAAACATACTGCTGGTCATGTAATGGACCTCCACCATACAGAACCTTTTTGTGTTCTGAAGATGTTCTCAGAGTTCTCACTATAATTGTAGACATTATGTATGTGTCATGATGTGCATAGCTTTGGGTGGAAGGTCAGACATGGGGCATTGAATCACACCTCACTAACTACATCCGGACACTGGGGCAGCTTTGTATGTGTGTACCACGCTGATTCATGAACTCCAAAGCCAGCGTTAAACAAAGATCCTTTGCAGCATCGCTCAGTGAGCCTCAGAAGAATGTGTGTGTGTGTGTGGCTTTAGTGATTTTTTTTTTATCACGCCTCATCTCTGAAATGGCTTTTTAATGTAAGTGAGCATGGACGATTCCTCCACACATTACTGAGATCAATAGATGACGGATGCACTCCATCCCGCAGTGTAATTACACACAGAGCCATTTTGCACTCCTAAAGCGCTATAAATTTACAATTTTATACATTTAAATAGCTATCTATGCACTCAGAATTGTGAAAGGAGGCACATTATCAGGCCCAGTTTCCCCCATACACCATAAGTCACAATGTTTATTCAAAAGTTTCTCCTGCTGCTGTGTTCACCATCAAGTTGCTGTTATATAATACTGTGATTGAACTATTGTTATTTTTGTTACTGTTATTAACAGATGGCTGAATTCTTAAAGCCCACATAAATTCATTTTGAAACAGAAAGTCAGCTTGATGGCGTGCTGAAGTGTTCGACTGATTTACACAGCAGTTAATAGCGTTCAAGACATGCCCTGCCACACCCCCACCCAATCTAAACAAACCTGCAGTAGTTTAGTGAGCTAGCTAAATATGGAGAACAGTGAACAGTTTAACAACAGTGTTTTTTCAGCTGTGGAGGATTTCTCACTCCCGCCTTCACCCACACCTTTCCATTTTAACTAGGACGATAGCTTAAATGACGAGATGCTGTGTGTTTTTGGAACTTTGCTATATGTTTGAGTTGAGGTTGAGCGTCAGCGGTATCGTTGGTCACAGAGAGCCGCAGGGTCGTCACCAGGAGACACGTCTAAGCGGTAGATAAAATGATATTACTGACTCTTACTGATGGAGATGGTGTATAAAAGATAGAAAAGTGTTCTTCATCAGTCTGAGGTGAAATTAACATGAATGTTAACTAACACAGACTCACGACCAAAGCAACACCAACAAACCATGTTTGTTTCTAATGAGCTGTTACTGTAGAGCAAGACACACCCCCAGGGCAGGGAGAGAGTATTTCATTAGATGAACACCACTAGTACAGGACGAGTCATCAAAACATCATAATAGTTTTCCAGGAAGTAATGAACTATAAAATGAAATTGCAAACTATTTTTTTCTCCATAACACTAAAGAACGCTTACAAAAAGCTCTAAAAACACTGATTTTGATTTCAGGAGCATTTCAAGTTCAAACGTTATGTCGTTAATAAAATGCATGGGAAATTCTGTGTTTTTACATTAACTGTACTCGGGTGCTTAAATAAAATTTCTAGGTTGCCAGATTTTTTCTTTTATCATCACTCTAGAGACTGGCTTTTTTCAATAGCACCTAGGCCACAGTGTTTAAATTAAGCAGTTCTCTTCAAGCCCAAAAAAATAAATAGAAAATGTGAACTGATTTGTGAATGAGATTGCCTTGTAGCATAAATGCAAAAATGCTTTTGGGCAGTGTTAAAAGGACCCTTTCTTCTTCTCTCAGAAATTTTGGTCATTTAAGTTTAAAGTTAAACTAACAGTGTAGATCAGTGAGATAATAACATTAGAAAAGGATGCCAGGACCATATTGAATATGGAAAGTAGGGGAACAAGGAACAGATGCAAGCAGTCAGAGTGAAGGTTAATGAGAACAGGAAGCCTTGACCTAATATGGGAAGTGGAAGTCAGAGAGAAGAGAGCCAGACGGTGTAGAGACCATGGCGGGTTAACAGGCACAGTATCAGTAGAGACGTGACAGGAAAAATTCCACAGATCTGGCAGTGTGACTAAACACTCACACTGAGAACCTGAAGAGGAGACAGATTTAAGGCGCGGGCTGGACCCTCTCCACCTCCGGTGTTCGAGATTCCAACCAGGAACCGCTTCGCCCCTCTCCGCCAGACCAGACCCAACGCTGTGATCGTCGGGGACTCCATTGTGCGGAACGTCCGTGTAGCCTCATCTAAAGGTAAGGTGCGCACACACTGTTTTTCTGGTGCTTGTGTCCTTGATGTCGCTGCGCAGGTATCCGGGATCCTGAAGAAGGACGAGCGCATTGGAGCGGTTGTGCTGCACGCGGGGACGAACGACACCAGGCTGCGGCAGACGGAGGTTCTGAAGAGGGACTTCTCCAGCCTGATCGAGACGGTACGAGGCAGATCACCCACCGCGAAGATCATCGTCTCTGGACCTCTTCCCACATACAGACGTGGAGCAGAAAAGTTCAGTAGACTTCTAGCATTAAATGATTGGTTAGTCTCTTGGTGTAATGAGCAGAATCTGGTGTTTGTCAATAACTGGAATCTGTTCTGGGAGCGTCCTAGGTTGTTTCGTCCTGATGGCCTGCACCCCAGCAGCCTTGGAGCGGAACTGCTATCAGACAACATTTCCAAGGCGCTACACTCCAAGTGACTGCCTACCGTAAGTACATCTTCCAATAATAACAACATTCAGTATAATCAATGTTCAATTAAAAATCCGGCACCGGTAGTACATACTATAGAGACTGTGTCTGTTCCCCGAGCTATACAAATATATAGAAAATCTCGGAAAGTCTATCTTCGTAACCTAATTAACATAAAATTAAATCATATTGAATGCACAGCCAGCACTTTTGATCTGAAGCTAGGACTATTAAACATTAGATCTCTTGCGTCTAAGGCTCTTATTGTTAACGACATCATTACTGATCAGGAATGTAATTTAATGTGTTTAACAGAAACTTGGATTAAACCAAACGAGTACATAGCATTAAATGAAGCCAGACCTCCTGGATACAGTTATGTACATCAGCCTCGTTCAACTGGTAGAGGAGGAGGTGTTGGTCTCATCCATAGTAAAAATCTAGTCGTCACACAAAAACCTAAGCATAAATTTAATTCTTTTGAAATTCTTTATACCAGTATAAGTTATGTAGCCACAAAAAATAAGTCAATTCCTCTAATTATTATTTACAGACCCCCAGGGCCATATACTGAATTTCTTAGTGAATTTGCAGACTTTGTCTCAAACCTGGTTGTGTCTGTAGATAAAGCATTAATCGTCGGAGACTTTAATATTCATTTTGATAACCTGGAAGACCCTCTAAGATTAGCGGTTGTGTCCATCTTAGATTCAGTAGGGATTAATCAGAACGTAATCGGGCCTACTCATAATGGTGGTCACACTCTTGACCTCATACTAACATACGGACTAAGTATAGAAAATATTATCATTCTTCCGCAGTCTGAAGTTGTCTCAGACCATTATCTTATCTCGTTCATAATACGAATTGATCATAATATTTCCACCTCGCCTCGCTACCGCGTAAAACGTACCTACACATCAGCTACTGCACCGAGCTTCATAAATAACCTCGCAGAAACATCAATTAGATTTGGATCACCGTCAGATCACATAGAACTCGATCAGGCGACTGAAAGCTTGGAGTCAACACTCCGCTACACGCTAGATAGAGTGGCTCCACTCAAAAGGAAAATAATTAGAGAAAAAAAAATTAGCACCCTGGTATAACGATCAAACGCGAACCTTAAAACAGACAACTCGACAATTAGAACGTAAATGGCATCAAACCAAACTGGTGGTATTTCAAACAGCATGGAAGGAGAGCCTACTGAAATATAGGAAATCTCTTGGCGATGCTAGAAAAATCTATTTCTCCGCCTTAATAGGAGACAACAAAAACAATTCTAGATTCCTTTTCAACACAGTAGCAAAATTAACTAGGAATAAAACCACTAGAGAGAGAAACACTCAATCATTACATAGCAGTGAAGATTTCATGAAATTTTTCATCGATAAGGTTGAAAATATTAGACGTGAAATACAGGCCATTAAATTAAAACCGGACAGTACTGTAACAAACCCATTACATGACAATGTAGCAATATCAGATCAATGTTTAGAGTATTTTGCTTCACTTAGAGAGACCGAACTAGCTACATTAATCTCTTCAGCCAATTCATCAACTTGCATACTAGATCCCGTACCTACATGTTTGTTTAAACAGATTTGTCCAGGAGTAATTGAACCACTTCTAAATATAATCAATTCTTCCCTAAGCACTGGCTATGTACCTAAATCACTTAAATTAGCAGTTATTAAACCCTTGATTAAAAAACCTGATCTTGACCCGTCTCAATTGTCCAGCTATAGACCAATATCAAATCTCCCCTTCATCTCTAAGATTTTAGAAAAGGTTGTAGCAAAGCAGTTATGCTCGTACTTAGATAGGAATAACATTCATGAAATGTATCAGTCAGGTTTTAGACCTCATCATAGCACAGAGACAGCATTAGTTAAAGTAGTAAATGACCTTCTACTGACCTACGATCAGGGTTGTGTCTCTCTGCTTGTGTTACTCGACCTTAGTGCAGCTTTTGATACTATAGATCACACTATTCTCCTTGATAGATTAGAAAATGTTGTTGGTATTAAGGGAACAGTCCTCTCCTGGCTCAGGTCTTATCTGACCGATCGTTATCAGTTCGTAGATGTAAATGGTGAATTCTCCATGCGTACTGAGGTTACTTTTGGAGTTCCACAGGGTTCTGTTTTAGGCCCACTGCTCTTTACTTTATATATGCTACCCCTAGGTCAAATTATTCGTAAACATGGAATTAGCTTCCACTGTTATGCTGATGATACACAGTTGTATGTTTCAGCGAAGCCAGAGGACAGACAGAAGCTTAGTAAAGCTGAGGATTGTGTAAAGGACATTAGACATTGGATGTTAACTAACTTCCTTCTACTTAATTCTGATAAAACAGAAATACTTTTATTAGGCCCACGTGTAGCTAGAAGTAATCTTTCTGATCACATGGTTACTCTGGATGGTCTTTCTGTTTCATCATGTACAGCAGTTAAAGACCTTGGAGTGATTATTGACTCCAGCCTATCATTTGATGCTCATGTAGATAATATTACTAGGATAGCCTTCTTTCATCTCAGAAATATTTCTAAAATAAGAAACATATTGTCACTACATGATGCGGAAATACTAGTTCATGCATTCGTCACCTCTAGATTAGATTACTGTAATGCCTTACTGTCTGGATGTTCCAGTAGGAATATAAATAAGCTCCAGTTAGTCCAGAATGCAGCTGCTAGAGTCCTAACTAGAACTAGAAGGTACGACCATATCACACCGATATTATCAATACTGCATTGGCTCCCAGTAAAATCTCGCATTAACTATAAAATACTTTTATTAACCTATAAAGCACTAAATGGTCTCGCGCCACAATATCTAAGCGACCTTTTGGTTTTATATAATCCGCCACGCCTACTTAGATCAAAAGATGCAGGCTATTTGACGGTACCTCGAATAGTGAAGGCTACAGCAGGGGGAAGAGCTTTCTCTTATAGAGCCCCACAGTTATGGAACAGTCTTCCTATTAGTGTTCGGGACTCAGACACAGTCTCAGTGTTTAAGTCTAGGCTTAAAACGTATTTGTTTACTCAAGCCTACCCTGACTAGATTCTGTTCTACTACTTCGCAGTCATAATAATCTTTTTTCTCCCTCTCTCCTTTCGCCGAGCCCCACATGAATTTATGGAGATACTAGAGATCCAGATCCTTTCTGCCTCTGGATGGAGCTCAAATCTTCTCTAATTCCAGACTGCTGGGACTACGGCTGCTCCTAAGGCCATACAGACTTCATATAAATCCATAATGAACTTTTTCACACTATCTGTTGTTACCCAGATGAGGATGGGTTCCCTTCTGAGTCGGGTTCCTCTCAAGGTTTCTTCCTCTTAAAACATCTTAGGGAGTTTTTCCTTGCCACCGTCGCCACTCAGTGGCTTACTCAGTTGGGATAAATTTGCACCTTTAATATCTGTATACCATGTTGATATTTCTGTAAAGCTGCTTTGAGACAATGTCTATTGTAAAAAGCGCTATACAAATAAAATAAATAAATAATAAATAAATAAAAAAAATAATTTCAAATTTCAGCTAACAGGTCAATCTGAAAGCAGGTATTGCCATCGCTACGACATACTACGCACACGGATAACATTACAACTAAAATCAAACTAGCGTTGTACTTTTTTAAAATTTATTTACAAAATGCAAACTAAATGGAAACTTTGTGATCAGTCTTGAGGTCTGCTTAATTAACAGAATGCAATGTATTTTGTCATTTTTAAATAAATAGGACATTTTCCTTTTTTTGCATTGTACGTTATACACTGAGGGGGGCACAGTGGCTTGGTGGTTAGCACACTTGCCCTGCACCTCCGGGGTTAGGGGTACAAATCCTGCCTCCACCATGCATGCAAAAAAATCCTTTACCTGCAGAATATGAACATAAACACTATATTAATTCATTAACATATTAATACATGATTTAAATAATCATCACACTCTAAACACACTTTAAAATCACAAATTTGAAAGAAACTCAGCATTTAGCATGTAGCATTCCATAGTCTTGTGTTTAATTAATTAGACTATGATTATTTATGCAACCATACTAGAATGAACCTCATTTCTAAAATGAAACAAACATAAATACAATTTACAAATTCATATTGATCGTAATGCACCTGATATCTTTGATTTCTTTTCTTTTTTTATGTACTTTCCCCAGTTTTCTCTGTAATTTAGTCTTTGCCACTTCCCACCTACCAATCAAATCTCCCCTATGAAAAGACAGCTACAGTCCAGGAAGAGTGAAGGCTAATATGTGCTTCCTCTGAGACACATGAAGTCAGACACCTGCATCTTTTTGGACTGCTGCTCATGCTGTATCACAGGGCTGTGTAACATGCTCAGAGGGAAGAGCTATCCACCCCCTTCTGCATGCATGAGCTCACAGATGCCCACGATTGGCTAGTTTCACTGTGATTGCTCACTAGTGCATTGTCTCAGAAACCATTTGACATGTAATTGTGATAAATCTGACACTACTGCTTTATCAGATCTGCTTTAATGGACATCTGGATAAAATCTGTCATGATGCAAATCTACACTAATGGCTGACTATATTTTGTGAAGACAGGAGAACGAAGATATTCCCATCCTCGTAGAAAGTACAGTATCCTCTATTCCCAATACACTGAAGCTCTGAGACAAGCTACTGAACACAAAATTCACCTGCAGGGTTTCTAACAGACTTGAAAAACCTGTTTAATAAATGACCTCCTTTTGTGTTTTACTCCCTTCTGTAATTCTGGACCAGGAGATTCAGATGAGAATTTCCTACCTAGATAAATGATGGACATTAGAATAATCAGGATCATCTGAGGAGAATATCGGATTACTGTCTGATAACTGGTGTAATAAACCAGGACTTGGTTGTGAACTGGGAGTGGGTTTTAAACTCCTCTCGGATTTACTGCTCTACCTCCTCAAAGCTTTTTTATTGTTGCAGCATTAAACCCCAATGAGCGTTCCTCATCTCCTATCTCAGCATATATCATCTATACGCCACATACCCCCCGCCCCACACACACACACACACGGCCATCCAGTCAGAGTCAATGAGCTGTGACTGAGCTCCCACACACACCAAACACAATTGTCACAACATGCATGCACAGACACACACTCACACATACAAAGAGAACAGCTGTCAGTGTAAAGCTCGGCTTAGCATGAAAGAGAGCGCATCAGAAAGATGATGCCGTCATTTCATTCACCTGTCTAATCTCAGTTCTGAACTCGCGTGTAATAAACACAAAATGGAAGAACAGCTAGCACAAAAACATTCGCATGGAGCCATGACTTCAGCGTAGCATCAAGCCGGGTGGACAGAGAGCAACACCAAGCTGCGTTTATGTCAATACACTACACAACCGCAAGCAACACAGATACTGTATATGATTCAAGCAACGCAGCAAAACAGAGTCAGAATTCCAGTGCAGGGATACAGCAACAAGTGACACAGTGACAAGCAAATGGCAACAGACAACACTGTGACCGCTGGCAAGACAACAAGCAACATGGCAACAGGTGAAATGGAAACAAGCAAAGCAACAACAAGCGACATGGCAACAGGTAACATGGTGTAGGACTTCCCTGGGTTGGGAGGGAAATGAGGAAACGAGAAGCAGACTCGGGTTGACTAAAAAAAAGGCTTTTTATTGACCTTGACTATTTTACTCTCTTTTCAGCAGTGGTATTTTGAACAAACAGCACACACACACACACACACACACACACACACACACACACACACACACTGCGGCTCAGCTCTTTCTCTCTCAAAGCTCTCGTCTCTCCCCTCCTTATTCTTGCCACCACTCACTGAAACACAGGACATTCATTAACCAAATTCTTCACACATGTGTAATCCTCACAAACTGGTGCTTGACACACATGGCAACCAAAGATGGCGATTAAGGACTTGACAACAGACAAAACAGTAAAAGGCAACACAACAACAACAACATGACACAGGAATATGGCAACAGGCAAAAATGGAAACTGGAGACACGCTACCAAGCAACAAATTGGTGACAGAGCCACAGGCAACAAAACAACATGTGATACAGGAAGAGGCAACATGGTAACAAGAGAAACCGCTACAGGCAAAACAGTGTCAGAAAAAATAGCAACATACAGCTACATGTGATACAGCACCAAGCAATATGGCAACAAGAAAAATGGCTACAGGTGAAACCGTAACTGCCGACGTGAGATGAAACAGCAAAAGATAAAACAGCAACTGCCAACAGGGCAACAGGTAAACTGGCATCATAGCAACAGGTGAAATGGCAACAGGCAACACAACAACAGGTGACAGTGTAGCCGATGACATGGGTACAATCAATATGGAAACAGGTGAAATGGAAACAGGTGAAATGGAAAGAGGTGAAATGGAAAGAGGCAAGACAGCAACAAATGGCAGCAAATTATGCAGCAACACAGCAACCGACAAATCAGCTACAGGCAAAATGGCAGCAGACAAAACAACAACAGGCTACATGATATCAGGTGACATGGCAACATGCAAGTGGTAACAGGCAAACTACAACAACACAACAGGAACACGGATACTTCACATCACTGAACACTCGAATATTTTACTTTGGTACGATAAACGTAAAGTTCAAATTCAAATGAAATTAGAAATGACTCTGATGCTCATACTCAAGTTCTTTCAACACACTTAGCACTGCTTATCTCTATAACTTATACAATTATAGAGAAATTATTTCTAATCACATTATCCAATGTCCCACAGATGAGGATGGGTTCCCTTTTGAGTCTGGTTCCTCTCAAGGTTTCTTCCTCATGTCATCTCAGGGAATTTTTCCTTGCCACTGTTCCCTCTGGCTTGTTCCATCCATCCATCCATTCAACGCTTATCCTTCCGGGTCACTGGGAACCTTGAGCCTATCCCAAGGAGCACCCTGGACAGGTTGCCAATCCATTGCAGGGCACAGTCACATACACATTCACACACCCATTCATACATTACGGACACTTTGGACATGCCAATCAGCCTACCATGCATGTCTTTGGACTGGGGGAGGAAACCGGAGTACCCGGAGGAAGCCCCCGCAGCACAGAGAGAACATGCAAACAACACACACGGGGAAGCAGTGGGAATCAAACCCCCAACCCTGGAAGTGTGAGGCAAATGTGCTAACCACTAAGCCACCGTGCGCCCCCTCTGGCTTGCTCATTAGTGATAAATTAAAAAGGTTTAATTTATTTAAATTTATTTTTAAATTAACATTTTAATATTGGTTAGCATGTCTGCCTCACACCTCTGGGGTTGGGGGTTTGAATCACGCCTCTGCCCCGTGTATGCGGAGTTTGCATGTTCTCCCCGTGCTTAGGGTACTCTGGTTTCCTCCCCCAGTCTAAACACATGCGTTGCAGGCTGACTGGAATTTCAAAATTGTCCATAGTGTGTGAATGTGCATGTGAGTGTGTGTGATTGTGCCCTGCGATGGGTTGGCACCTGTCCAGAGTATCCCCCGACTTGGGCTTAGAGCCCACAGGATAGGCTTCAGGCTCCCCGCAACCCTGTGTAGGATAAGCGGTACAGAAAATAAAGGGATGGATGGATGAACTGAAATAGCAACAGACAAAGCAGCAAAAGGTGACATAACAGACGAGCGTGAAAAAGTGAAACATCTTCAACACCACAGTGGCAATGAGTGACGTGCCAATAGGCAACACAGGAACACAGCAACAAGCAAAATGGCAATAAGCAGCATGGAGCCATGATTCCAGAGACAAGCTAAACAGCAAGAACTGACATGACATCACGCCCCACTGCATTGCAATTCCAGTGATACACAACACCGAGCCTCAATCCTGCAACACACCACATCGTGACATGGCAATCATCGTCACTGAGCCAGGATACCAACAACAAGCAATGCTAAACTGACATCTACAGACTTCCATTACTAATTAGCCTCATAGCTCCAGTGCAAAACAAAAACTTCCCACATTAAACATGGTTTATTTGAAATTCAGTCTTAAAACCATGTACAGTTTTAATTCTTTAATAACTCTGTAAATTCAGTCAGCTGGTGTTACTTACAGAGTCGGGTTTAGCTAAACCACACACACACAAAATGTGTAAACAAGAAAGCAAAAGCTGTATTCTAGTAAGCGTATTCTTTTCTGAATTTCTACATCTTTAGAAGTAATCATTATACGTTGTGATGAGAATCTCTTTTATCAATCACGCTACATGCTAATTAGCCGAATGAGCAGTGTGACCCAGACCCAGAGAATCCGAGAGAAAACACTCGCTCTGTGCTGATGTAATTAACACTTGGATGACCTCTTCCTGTGAAATAAACTAGTTTCTTTAAACAATACACTGATTTCATACTTAAGCCTGGAGGCGGAGCTGCACAGAGACACACTGTCAATTAGCGCTTTAGAAACGCCACCTTTAATTAAGCCTTGATGAAGCAGCACAGTTCTGTACGTCTCTTTCCACCCGCCTGCTTTTATGCTAATTTTCAGTTTGAACTCTCGCACTAGAAAATCTGAAACTCAGCCCCTTAGAGGATGCGGTAAAAAAAATAATAAAAACCTGTGACCTTTAGATTTAACAGTCAAATTTCCTACCTTATTATCGCTTGGTGGTTTGGATTCTTTGTCTTATCTGTCTCGCGGTCGTTAACAAGAGATTCTGCTCAGCTCTTAACACTGATGAGGTATTTGCTCTGTTTCCCAATTGCAAGCATGAAACTTTGGTTAATTTGTTGTTATTGTGTTGAAATATTTCTGCAAAATTATACCACAGCGCTGGTGAATTCTGGAGTCTGATTGGTCAGAAGGTGTTGATTCATTTTCTATAACAGCAGCTCTGATAGTAGCGCAGCTGCAAATCACACGTTTATATACTCAGCAAAAAAGAAACAACCTCTCACATTCAACTGCTTTTATTTCTAGCAAATTTCTTAGCATGTGTAAATATTTGTATTAACATAAAAAGATTCAACAACTGAGACATAAACTGAACAAGTTTCACAGACATTTGACGAACAGAAATGGAATAATGAATCCCTGAACAAAGTGGGGGTCAATATCAAAAGTAACAGTCAGTATCTGGTGTCCTCCAGCTGCTTTAAGTACTACAGTGCATCTCATCCTCATGGACTGCACCAGATTGGTCAGTTCTTGCTGTGAGATGTTACTCCACTCTTCTACCAAGGCATTTGCAAGTTCTCCATCACGTCTGGGGGGACACATGTTTACGTGTAATTTTGCACTGCAAGGACGATCAGCTGTCCTTCCTGTCTCCCTGTAGCACTGTCTCAGGCGTCTTACATTACAGACATTGCAGTTTATTGCTCTGAACACATCTGCAGTCCTCCTGCCTCCCTGCAGCAGGTCTATGGCATGTTCACGCAGGTGAGCAGGAACCCTCGACATCTTTCTTCTGGTGTTTTTCAGAGTCAGTAGAAAGGTCTCTTCAGTGTCCTAAGTTACTGTAACTGTACCGTAATCGCCTACCTCCTGTAAACTGTTCGTGTCTTAAGGACTGTTCCACAGCTGCATGTGTAATAATTGTTTATGGTTCATTGAACAAGCATGAAAAACATTGTTTAAACCCTTTCCAATAAAGTTTTGTAAAGATTATTTGGATTTTATTAAATTATCTTTAAAATACAGTCTCCTGAAAAATGGACGTTTCTTTTTTGCTGTGTTTATTAATGCTCTTGTTCTAATACATTATTGTTTTTTATGGTAACAGCTCCCTCACATGGAGTTCACTGATACGGTAAAGTTTTCTTGCAGTATGGAAGGAGTCTCCAGTGTCAGCGCTTTGTAACAGTCAGAGGTAAGGCTGTAACTTGAAGTTTTCTGATGTCTTCAGGACAGAGTTAATGCGTTGTGTTTTCTTGGTAACAGGACACGATGCATTTTCTTTTCTTATTAACTCCAAAAGAGAGAAAAGAGGCTGGTGAGGGAACAAGCATTTATAGCTGCTATAATATAAATGACAACTTGTCATGGATGTTCCCCAACATTAAATGTAACAATAAATTGATAAAATGTTTGGCAAGGATTTTTAAATAAATAAAAAAATGTATAATCTTATACCAAAACATTAGCTCATTTTACAGATTGCCCCCTAGTGGACATTGCTTTTAATCATCCAGAAGGTCAGCAGGTGAACACTGTGTGAACAGTGATTTATTATTTTTTTAGTAGCTGGAAGGAATACAGCAGTGGCCCTTGAACAGTTGCTGTGGCCAAATTCACCTACTTATACTATGCACTAAAAGCATGTACTCTTTTTGTGAAGAAAAGGTACATACTTTGAGTGTTTAGCAAAAAATTATGCAAGTACTGTTACATACTAACACGCCATGTAACGGAAGAGAATGTTGTTGCCTAGATACGCACACAGTCACCATAAACAAACTTCTCACACAAGGAGTTGTGTGTAATATTCGCTGAAAAAGTGTCCACGGATCCACACTTCGAAAATCTACTGGAAATAGTCCACCATCCGGGTACCTCTGGGATCCTCATTTCAACATACTACGATTTGGGGCACATTAATTCTAACCTCGGATACTACTGAGGATGGACAGTAGGCGAATTGGGACGCAGCAAGCGTTTGTTTGACTGGAGCTTTTTGGTGACATCATCTTGTTGCTCCTCTAGATAACCTTCAACAGAACACACGAGTCCTGAATTTTTATATATTTATTCTTTATGGAATGCTGTCAGTGTAGTGAACACAGTCGTCAAGATCAAGGACTCAAGAACCCAAAGACATCTGTGTGTGTGTGTGTGTGTGTGTGTGTGTTAAATTGGAGATTTTAATCCTGTTACAGTTTGTGTTTGTGTGACAAAACCTCACACACTACTGTTATTGTTCCTAATCCGACCCACTGAGCTGTGTGTGTGTGTGTTTGTGTGTGTGTGTGTGTGTGTGTGTGTGTGGGAGGTGTGACCAAATTTTCTCTCACAACCAACACAGGAAGCCATATTAGTCTCCATAAGGTCCTTTTTCCCTGCATGAACTGGACACACACACACACACACACACACACACACACACACACACACACACACACACACACACAAATTGTGTATCACAGACAGAATAGATGCATTAAAAACAGACTAAAGCATTACAGGTTTTTTTTGTAAATATGTATTTGATGCTTAATTCTCATCCTGGTTCTGATTCTCAGTTTAATGTTGTTTTGTTTTGTTTGTTTTTTCATTTGGTTCTCATTTTTATCCTTGCTCTGATTCTTATTCTAGTTTTGATTCTTGTAATAGTTATAGATATTGATTTTATGATGATGATGATGGTGATGAAGCTCCTCAGTCTTTGATCTGTTTGTTTTATTTCAGAAAAAAAACAAATCAAAGCACATTATTTATGCAGATCAGTTACAGAGAGGAATCTCCAAGCCATTGTGTGTGTGTTTGTGTGTGTGTGTGTGTGTGTGTGTGTGTGTGTGTGTGTGTGTTTGTCTCCAACCGCTTGTTTGTCTTTGATTCCTGTTGGCATGATGAAAAAAGCGGCGGGAGGC
The DNA here is from genome assembly GCF_023375685.1 of Ictalurus furcatus. Lineage (NCBI taxonomy): Eukaryota > Metazoa > Chordata > Actinopteri > Siluriformes > Ictaluridae > Ictalurus > Ictalurus furcatus. The sequence continues at coordinate 19,687,324 of NC_071264.1, forward strand.
TTTCACTCCAATTTGCCATCGTTTGTCACCACTTGCCCCCATGACACCAACACAGATAGACAGATCCACACACACACACACACACACACGCACACACACAATGCAAAGTTATTTTCTTCAGCTTAGCACAATTTCATGCTTAGCTCCGCCTCGTCTTTCTGAGTTTTGTCGAAGTTCTGAGTGACTCCGACGGCGTTGCTGTTCGATAATGAAGTGTTCTGCACGTCGCCGTCTCACAGTCAGAGAATAAAACTCCATAATTAAGAAGATTTTTGCGTCGAGCTGAAATTATATTGAAATCAATAAGCGGCACAGCGCTCTGCATCTCGCCCTTCATCCGATTCCATCACGCATTGATCATATGTCGCTGCTCATTTGGATTTCATTTCCTTGCTGAGATGAACGTCGGACCTCATTATGTAATCCAGCTGCGTGGAACAAAACTTTATGTCTGTTTGAGTCTCTGTGTTACAGACCACATTTACACTTTTTTTTTAAAAAAAGTTTACAGCCGAGTCGAGATGTTCTTAAAATGATACAATTTTCTCCTTTATCCTGCGTGTAGTTGGATAGCTGAGACAGTGTAGAAGATTTATAAATTGTAAAAATGATCCGGAATGTGTTTCAGAGATAGCAGGTAAACCAAAACTGGGTTTAATTATTATTAAGTATTCTTCAGGGCATGTTTGGTGTCATTTTTATCCATATTCCATGGTGAGCGATGTGGGGTTTTCATAAATATCATATAGGTTTAGGAAACAACATTCACAATATATGTTGCAATATGTGCTCTTTCTTCACACATGCACATACACACATACACACAGGCACCCCTTGGTTTTCATGGGGGACATTTTTCCTTTTGATCCCACTGACCCATTTTCAGGAATTTAATCAGTATACAGTACTGTAGGGTGATCTAATTAGCTGGCGGTCTATCCTGCCATAAAACACATTGACTATGTTTACATGGACAGCAGTAATGTAATTATTGACCTTATTCTGAATAAGATGATATTTTGATTAAGGTGTTTACATGAGTCACTTTTAGAATATTTCATTCATGTTCCCGTTTTACATGTTATAGAACATAGTTCGATTAATGGCACACGCCATTACGTCCCCACACCACGCCGTCCGACTTTCCCTCCAGAATTTCAACCCATCGCAGGGCAAAATCACACACACACTACAGACAATTTAGAGATGCCAAACAGCCTACTACACACGATCTTTGGACTGAGGGAGGAAACCCAAGAACCCGGCGGAAACCCCTGAAGAACACACATTGTGAGGTGGGAATCAAACCCCTAACCCTGGCGGTGCATGGCAAACATGCAAACCAATAATTCACCCAACGCCCTGGAAGAAAGTAAAGGTAGGAACAAAGAAAATAGAAAGGAAATCAATGTAGTCAAACAAAAAGACCAAGGTAATGCAAGGTAAGTAAGAAAATAAAAATAATGAAGACGATTGTAAGGGAAAAGGGGTGTGAATAAAACAACTAAACAAGGCAGAGGAAAGAGAAAAAAGAACGTATTCCAGCTATCACACTTGTCTCATTGTTCAGGGTCGTCATCTACCATCCACTTATGCACTCATACAGCATTTAAAACACCCCCCCCCCCAACACACACACACTACAACAGTTTCTTCACTACTCAGTTTAACACAGTAATTATATAACACACTTTTTCATTATTAATGTTCTGCAGCAGTAACACAGAGAGCTGAGAGACTTGCTATGGGATTAAATCAGCAACACTGAATCTAAATCACACGTTCATTTCATTCCTCTTTTATTCAGTACTTAATGCATTAGTCTGGGATACATGTTAGTGAACATCGAGAATGTGTCTGAAATGTGTGTGTAACAGTGTGTATGATGTATAACATGAGAGAACACCGAACTTCTCTGCTCACATTGCATCAACACTGACCACTGAAACCACTGAGATCCTCATTCACCGGTTCTTTATATACTGATGGGCTCTCAGCTTCCTCAAAGGGTTCTAGTTTGGAACTCTTATGATTGACAAACACAGAACCTTTCAATGTTCCTTCAGAGGAATAACCTCTTTTTTTTGTAAAGGCATACATGGTAAAAGAATTCTATGGTCATGAGTTCGGTGGCATTAGAACACGCAACATGATGCCATTAAGTGTTATTAAACAGAAATTTCAGATTAAAATCTGAGAGTGTGAGCGCTGCTATGATGCTTATCTAAAATCCATCAACAGGAGGACAACAAATTAACATACAATTACAATATTTTCTACAATACTGTACAATATTTGTACAGCTACAAACACAGTAGTAGCAATGGACCTGCCTGATCCATCCTGATGCCCTACTTCTGCTTAGAGTTCTCATCACTTGGAAACCACTCGCTGCTGCTGAGGACAGCCTAAAGATACATGAAATTACTGTAGATGGTAGCACTTAAAAACCATGAAGATGGCTTTGGACTGCAATTGATACGAGCAGTTTTTCTTTGATAGCTGTGAGACTGCAATTGCCTTGAACAGTTTTGCACTCAAGTCTCCATCAGTAAACAGCTGATAACTTCAACACAACTGACTTCATATGAAAGCTATGATGAATTTCCTGCTTACACAATTGCACTATTTGACTATATAGCACACAGTTATAGAAGGGAATTATTTATAAATGCACTATCCATTGTCACTAAGATGAGGATGAGTTCCTGTTTAAGTCTGGTTCCTCTCGAGGTTTCTTCCACATATCGTCTCAGGGAGGTTTTCCTTATCACCATCACCTCTGGCTTGCTCATTAGGAATAGATTTCTACATTTTAAATTTATATACGGAATTGATATATTTCTGTAAAGCTGCTTTGTGACAATGTTCATTGCTAAAAGCACTGTAAAAATCAAATTGAATTCAATTGAATGATGATAAACAAAACATGCTAATGGACAGAATAATCTCATAATCTTATTACCTTAAGCTCACTCTGAAGATTGTTTTGTATTTACACGAGGCAGTTTTCTGCACAAGATCATTTCCAGATGATTGATGATGTAAGCAGAACATAGTCAGTTTCTTTAATTAATCGCAGGTCTATCGTTAGAGGATCTTTATCGTATAATCTGACATGGAGAACATACGTTATCACACAGTCTGTTATAGAATTCAGCTGAGATTTTATTGAAATTCCGTACAGTGTGATGAGGAATAATCATAAAGGACGGCTGAATTCAGAATGATGCTTGTCTGTTTCATCGCCTTCTGAAGTTCTCTCATCTCGCCCCCTGATTTGGAGCTGATGTGGAACCAGCTTCCTGTTGCAGCAGAAATCAAACTCAAAACTTGTTTCAGGTCTTTGTTCTTGTTTTTCTTGTTCAAGTCTTGTTTCAGGTCTCAGAAGTCAAACGAGACCGTATCCTGATTCAGAGCTACACATCAGCATACCAGCTCAGATTTATTCTCTAAGACATTAGTTTTTGAGTCCTCATGGTCTTCAAGGTGAAAATGAGCTTCACCTTCCAATCTAAACAGCCCCAAATTCTGCCTAGAAAAGTCCCCTAATTCAGAAAAAAATCTGTGTGTGTTTATTGCGTAGGCACTTTTACGTTCTCAGGGCCCCATTTACACATAAATAGAGCTTCATGTCAGCTGCCAGGTCTCATCTTTTTATCTTTCATTTCTGAATTCTTACAGATTCTCCACAGTCATAGTATAACTGCAATATAAACCCTTTACATATTTTATAAAAACCACTCCGCATAAGAGACTATGATAAATGACTAAATATTTAAGTTTAAATGTCTGTCTATCTATCTATCTATCTATCTATCTATCTATCTATCTACCTACCTATCTATCTATCTACCTACCTACCTACCTACCTACCTGTCTTTCTGTCTATCTATCTATCTAGCTATCTACCTACCTGTCTGTCTGTCTGTCTGTCTGTATGTCTGTCTATCTATCTATCTGTCTGTCTATCTACCTACCTACCTACCTACCTACCTATCTATCTGTCTGTCTGTCTATCTATCTATCTATCTGTCTGTCTGTCTGTCTGTCTACGTCTACCTATCTATCTTTCCATCACAAACAATAAGACACTGAACCTAAAGGACTGCTGTGCCATCTGGGAAAAAGCAAGCAAGAAAAAAAAGATGTAGAAGAAAGAAATTTTAAGAAGCAGTGATGAGAAGAAAGGAAGGAAGAAAAAATAAATGAAATAGAAAGAAAAAGAAAGCAAAAAAGAGAGAAAATGAGGAAAGGACAAGTTAAGAAAATAGACTAAGGAGAAAAACAAATTGTGGAAAGAAAGCAAATAAAGTGATGAAAGAAAGGAAGGAGTGTTATATAAGGAGGAGAGGGCCAATGAAAGGAAGAAAAAGAAAGAGCTAAGGAAATGAGAAAAAAAGGAACGAAACAAGCAAACAAAATATATAAAGAAATGAAGGATAAGGTAAGAAAACAACATAAGCAAACAAAATCTATCTATCTATCTATCTATCTATCTATCTACCTACCTACCTATCTATCTATCTATCCTGCTCCACAGACAGTGCTAACTCCGGAATGTCCTCGGTTCTGTGCTGTACCCGGTCCAGCTGGCACGCACTGTGCCCGACGTGATGCAAGGGCGGGTGTGTGTGGGCGCCAATCAGGGCCGACTGCCATCTGGAGCTGAGTGTTCTGTTACCCCCGGACCCGCGGGAGCCGAGCCCTTCGTGCCCCTTCACCCGCCGCGCGCACCACGGAGCATGGCACCAGCCGCTGGATCACAGCACACACCGTCGGCTGGAGATCACGCTTCATTTCCGCGTGAAAAAAAACTGAATACGCTTGACTAATGCATGGGTCACTTTGGATGAATGCTGGATATCAAGAAAACACTCTCTCTCTCTCTCTCTCTCTCTCTCACACACACACACACACACACACACACACACACACTAAGAGAGCACATATTGAGTGTATTGGTTTTGTCCGCTATTGGTTTGCTGTCACTGCTCGTTACAGAAACGAGTTTCCGCTAAAGAATACATGCACATGCCTGTGATCAATCAACCTGTTCCCTAAATATTTAATAACTCTCTCTCTCTCTCTCTCTCTCTCTCTCTCTCTCTCTCTCTCTCACACACACACACACACACACACATATAAACACAAACACACACACACACTCCACAATGTTAGAACTCCACACTGTGACACTGTAATGATTTCGATTTTACTCTTTTACACTGTAATGATTTAGAACTCCACACTCTAACACTGTCAAATTCTGGGTCTGGCATATATATAGAATATTTAAAGTAGGTGTCATTAGTGAAGAGACTCTAAAGTAACTGTGTGTGTGTGTGTGTGTGTGTGTGTGTGTGTGTGTGTGTATCTGTGTCTCTGTGTGTGGGTGTGCATAAGTGCTGTTGGAGTGTATAAGTGGACAGTAGAGGACGACCCTCAACAATGATACAAAGTGAACCGATTATTATTACCGATTCCATCTCTCTCTCTCTCTCTCTCTCTCTCTCTCTCACACACACACACACACACACACACACCACACACTGCATGCTCTCTAACCTGCTCACTCCACCTGTCACATCATAAATAATTCAGTAATCCACTGAGTGCACTTCATTTTGCACACACACACACACACACACACATACATAGTATGCACAGTTCCTCTGTCAAAATTTCTCTCCCGTTTCTATCTCTTACTCTGTCTTTCTCTCGCAATATTTCTTTTTCTCTCTTTCTACAGTATCTCTTCCTCTCACTTTCTTTCTTTCTCTGTGTCTCTCTTACTATCTGTTGCCCCCTTCCTCTCTCTCTCTCTCTCTCTCTCTCTCTCTGTCACACACACACACCTTTTCATTTCCTCTCTCTCCATCACACACTCTCATCTCTCTCTTTTTCCACTTCAGTCCGCTGCTTGTCTTTTGTCCGTCTCGAGTGTCCATCACTTTCCTGAATTCTGAAAGCACGTCACTTCACTCACAGCTGATTGGCAGAACAGCTGTCACTCAAGCTACAGAATGTGCTGAATAAACATGTGCATTATTTTTATTTATAAAATTTAAATATATTCACAATAACAAGTAGTCACAGTCAAGCGCCCTTTCAGACAGATTCCGAGTGATCCGATTAACCATAGCATCAAATCTCTCTCTAATCCCTAGTCCCTCCTCCCTAGTCCCTAGTCCCTATTCCATCCATCATATACACTACAGGATGTCGTGCACTAACACAGAGCACACTGTGTACACACCAGACATTCATCCTTACCTGTTCGGAAATTATAGCTGTTATTTCGTAATAATTAGACCATTCTAGAAGTCAGGCTCTCTCTTTCTACTCCTACAGATTGATTGTTCATTTTTTCTTTCTTTTTTTTACAGACTGTATTTTATTTAATCATTTCTTTATTTCTGGCTATTAGATTATTCTCTTCCTTCCTTTTCAACCGACTGGATGAACCCAATTTTGAGCGTAATCTCTTTTATTCTTTGAGTTTTCCGCTTGAAAAGCAGCTTAACTCGAGGATTTTAAAAGAAAGAAAGAGGAAAAAAACTCTCTGAGGGAGAAACTGCTGGACTCGGTTCAGACACACTCGAGCTCCGGTGCTACTCAGAGAATAAATGACAGGCTAGAGGCTTTCCTTTGTGATTTTAATTGCTCTTCAAAAAGCGTTTATTGCAGAGGATGAAAACAGAAGGAAGGAAACTGGAGCAAACTCAGCAAGTGTGACCTTTTTTTTTATCTAAAAAAGTACTTCTGTAAGTAATAGATTTATCAATATTAAATATTAGTCCTATTTTTAAACTGATTATGTAATATGGAGGTTAATCACTCTGGATTTTTTTAAATAAAGAAAAAAGGGAAGAAGGAGGCAAAGAGAGACGTGATAGGAAAGTAGAGACTTAGTAAGAAGATTTATAGGAAAGAAAACTTTAAATAATTACAGAAAATTGATTTAATGTTTTGGCACTAATTCCAATTCCATGCTAGGATACAAAGAAAACAAAGAAAATGGAAAGGTGCATAAATTAAAAAAAAAAAAAAAAAAAAAAAAAAAAAACCTTCCTTAATGGGTTGTGGAATGTTTTAGCATATAATCATTAAAAAATAATTACACACACACACACACACACACACACACACACACACACACACACACACACACACACAGTAGTCTCTAGAGTTTACACAGAATTAAACAACCACTCTTACCCCACTGTGTGTGTGTGTGTGTATGTGTGTGTGTGTGTGTGTGTGCATATGTATATACAGTGCCCTCCACTAATATTGGCACCCTTGGTAAATATGAGCAAAGAAGGCTGTGAAAAATTGTCTTTATTGTTTAACCTTTTGATCTTTGGTTTAAAAAATTCACAAAAATACTCTACTCTCCAAATTATTGGCCGCCTTTTAGTCAATAATTTGTGCTACATCCCTTTGCCAAGATAACAGCTCTGAGTCTTCTCCTATAATGTGTGATGAGGTTGGAGAATACATGGCAAGGGATCTGAGAGCGTTCCTCCATTCAGAATCTCTCCAGATTTCGAGGTCCATGCTGGTGGACTCCCCTCTTCAGTTCACCCCACAGGTTTTCTATGGGTTTCAAGTCAGGGGATGGCATGGCCATGACAGGACCTTGATTTTGTGGTCAGTAAACCATTTTTGTGTTCATTTTTATGTATGTTTTGGATCATTGTCCTGCTGTAAGATCCAACCACGGCCCATTTTGCTGTATGTGCTGTACAAACAAGTCCGATCCATGGAGTCCCCATCTTACAGGACTTAAAGGATCTGCTGCTAACGTCTTGGTGTCAGATACCATAGCACACCTTCAGAGGTGTTGTGGAGTCCATGCCTCGATGAGTCAGAGCTGTTTTGGTGGCACAAGGAGACCTACACAATATTAGACAGATAGTTTTAATGTTATGGCTGATTGGAGTACGTATATTTTGCATATACAAATAATTCAAAATATCTAGCAATATTTGATGCATTTTTTTGCCTGCTGAGGATTTTGTGAAGTGTATAACTTACTCACTTTAAGAGTATTATACATAGTGAATATCACTGTGTGAAGTTTAACTGATTGTCAGTCTGTATCTCTTGGACATTGAACCTGGAAGCAGGTGAATAAAAATGCAAGACTTGACTTGTATCGCTCTGTTTGTCATGCTCAAACAGGACAAACAGAGCGATACAAATAAACCAGATCAAAAACACAGAACAAGTGAACGGTCCAAACCAGGATGCTAATTGGGAAATAAAAGAGATAAAGGCAAAAATCATTCTCAGAATTCTGTCTCGTCATTCTCTGGCTTGACTAACAGCTGTTCTGACCAATCAGCTTTGAGTGAAGTGTGATGGATTCTCAGGAGGAAGCAGGTGTGTTAGAGTTCAGGTGAGCGTGAGTGTAATAAATTCCGAGCTGGATCGGGATGGAGATTGATGGCAGTGGAGTCAGATGTGACATTAATAAAGATGTTACAACAAATAAAAGAGATTTATAATCCACATGGCTGTGTATTAAATTATATTATTGCAGGTTTATGGTGTACATGAAGAGGAGGGTGTGCACAGATCTTGACTGTTTGTTTTCTTTCTTTCTTTCTTTCTCAAATAAAATAAATAATACGTTGGTGTAAACTGTGTCTAGTGCGTTGTGTTTACTTTTGCTAACTAGTCCACATTACAGGAATAATAAAGTTCATCTGCTCTCACAGTCAGAGAATAAAACTCCATAATTAAGCAGATTTTTGTGTCAAGCTGAAATGATATTGAAATCAATAAGCGGCACAGCGCTCTGTATCTCGCCCTTCATCCGATTCCATCACGCATTGATCATGTGTCGCTGCTCATTTGGATTTCATTTCCTTGCCGAGATGAGCGTCGGACCTCATTATGTAATCCAGCTGCGTGGAACAAAAAAAAACGTTACGCCTGTTTGAGTCTCTGTGTGTTACAGACCACTTTTACGCTTTTTTATTAAGTGTGTTTTATCGGGACTCTGTTTAGAAACTAAAGGTCTCATCATGGCTCTGTCACAAACCGCATACTACTGTAACGTAGTGCTGTTCTGAAGAACAGGGTAAGGACTACTATTTATTTATTTGACTCTTATTTAGCTATGATTTTTAGCTGTGACAATAACACTTCAGTGTCACACTCACTAGCTAGCTGAAATTAATGCGTACTATTATTGAGCTAACTTGATCAGCTAGTTATTTATGTTTGCTAATGTTTGCCAGTGGTAGCTGCTGCTTTTATATGTTAGTTGACTGAAACTTATGCAAAATACATGACTGACTGATTTGTCACTAAGAAAATTAACAATATTCAATTATCTGACTGTGATGTCGATGTAAGCATGTTAGCATACAGATTTCATCTTGAATGGAAATCATCACTTGAATGGAAATAGCTTAACTGAGCACGAGGCTCTGAGTCGCCGCTGAACCTATCCTCCATTTATCATCACTGTGTCTAGCTTTTTTGAAAGACTGATGAGAATGGTGTGTGTGTGTGTGTGTGTGTGTGTGTGTGAGGGTGTGTGTGTGGTGGGAGGGAGTGTGTGTGGATGGTTGTAGGTTTTCTGCCAAAATCCCAGAGGCCTCCAGAAGCCCTGCAGTGTGAGAAAGACACCAGGCCTCCGAATAAACGGCTCAAATCTCACAACAAACACCAACTTAGACAGACAGACAGACATACAGACAGAGAGGCAGACAGATATGTACAGACCGACAGACAGAGAAATAGTAAGGCAGACAAACAGACAGAGAGGCAGAAAGAGAGAGATATGTACAGATTGACAGACAGAGAGGCAGACAGGGAGATAGTAAGACAGACAGACAGACAGAAAGAGAGAGATAGTAAGACAGACAGACAGAGAGGCAGACAGAGAGATAAACAGATAGACAGACAGATTTATCCATTCATTTACATTTACAGCGTGGAGCATATGTTTTCATTCAGAATGACCGATAAGAGTTCTGTCTTAGAAAACTTTCTTTCTTTCTACAAGCTAAGGCACTGCAAATAAGTAAATAAATAATACAATGGTGTCAGTAATGTGGCTCTCAGATAATAATAATAATAATAATAATAATAATAATAATAACATTGTTTTTATTGGTGTATATTTTTCCCACTGCATTGAGTGTGTGTGTGTGTGTGTGTGTGTGTGTGTGTGTTGCAGTGAGAATATCCCCTCTACTGGCGAGTGGAAAGTGTAAATCCTACAGAGAGAAACAGCCCAAAGGCATGATGGAGGAAAATAACGCCTCTGTCAGCGCTCAGCCTGCAGGTGTACCAGTAAACCCCAGCGATACACACTTCCTGTGCAGCCAAATAAAACAGGAAGTGAACTCCATACTGCTGCTCTCTGCTGATGATGCACCTCTCACCTCTGCTGTTTTTAGAAACCCAAACGTTAGCGTAGCAGCCTTAGCGAGCGATGATGCTGAGTCCTGAACTACAGCTCCTGGGGAACAGACGTCACTGTGGACGTCACACTAATGCTGTCGATAAAGAAATCCCTCATTCTTTATTATCATTTTAAAAAATGCCACAGAGCAACAATATGCAAAACAAGTGCAATTAAAAAGTGACCAGTTTAAAAAAATTTAGGCCTAAACTAAAAAACTAAAATTTTCATTTTTATTTTAATTTATTTTAATTGAAATATTTCAACATGAATTTCCCTCAAGACATTTTCTTTATTTCCTCCTTTCTTTCTTTCTTTCTTTCTTTCCTTCTTTCTTCCTATTTTTGTTGTTTATTCTCACACCATCTCTTTCTCATTCTGTTAGCATTTTGATGATTTTTGTCCATGGCACATAGATGATGTATCTGAGTTTCCTGGAATTTCTGGTTAGTGTGTAGATGAAGTGTTCTGTTAGCTGGAATCAGAGTTAGTGTGTCATGTGAACAGTATCCTGTTAGCATGGAGTCAGTTAGCTTCTGTATTCATGATGTTTTCTATTAGCATGTAGATATCATGTACCCTTAGTACAGAACAGAAATACTGTTCTATGTACATGACATGTGCTCTTAGCATGTACAGTGGATATAAGAAGTCTACACACCCCTGTTAAAATGGCAGGGTTTTTTTTAAGTAAAAGAATTACACTAAGAAAAATCATGTCAGATCTTTTCTATACAAATAACGTGATACAAATAACGTGAAAAACAATCAGAAACTTTTGAGGGGAAAAATAATTTTATATATTTTATATATATATAAATACTACAGTACAATAACCCGGTTGCATAAGTGTGCACACCCCTAAACTAATACTTTGTTGAAGCACCTTTTGATTTTATTACACCACTCAGTCTTTTTGGCTAAGAGTCTATCGGTGTGGCACATTTTGACTTGGAAATATTTTCCCACTCTTTCTTGCATAAATATTCTACATCCATGAAATTGTAAGGACATCTCCAGTGCACAGCCTGCTTCAGGTCATCCCACAGATTTGTAGTTGGATTCAGGCCTGGGCACATGCTAGGCCATTCATAAACATTCATCTTCTTTTGATTAAGCCAATCCTTTGTTGATTTGGATGTATGCTTTGGGTCATTGTCGTGCTGAAAGCTGAAATTCCTTTTCATCTTCAGCTTATTAGCAAACACCTAAAGGTTTTGCACTAAAATCTACTGGTATTTGTAGCTATTCATGATTCCCTCCACCTTGATAAAAGCCCCAGTTCTGGCTGAAGAAAAGCAGCCATAAAGCATGATGCTGCCACCACCATGCTTCACCATGGGCATGGTGGTCTTTTGCTGATGTGCTTTTTTTGCACCACACATACTTTTTGGAATTATAGAATTATTATACCTTTTGGAATTGATCTCATCAGACCATACCACATTTTACCACATGGTTTGGGGTGATTTAATCGAGCTTGGATGTTTTTTGTGAGAAAGGGCTTCTGTCTAGCCACCCCACCCCATAGCCCAGTCGTGTGAAGAATACAAGAGATTGCTGTTACGTGCAGAGAGTAATCCGTACTTCTCAGATATTCCTGCAGGTCCTTTAATGTTCCCATAGGTCTCTTGGCAGCCTCCCTTGTATGTTTTTGTCTTGTCTTTTTGTAAATTTTTGTAGGGATGTCCTATTCTTGATGATGCCACTGTGGTGCTCCATTTTCTCCACTTGCTGATGATGGCCTTCACTGTGTTTCATGGTACATCAAATGTTTTGTACCCCTCTCCAGATCTATATCTTTCAATAAGTGAGATACCGTACATTGCAGACCATGGCTTGAGCGTGTCAAGAAAATCCTACAGACACAGCTGGTCTTTATTTGGAGGGAACATGAGACTGAATGTGAGATGGAGTTCATTCTGAACACAGCCACATCCCCAATTATAAAAGGGTGTGCACATTTATGCAACTAGGTTATTGTAACATTTTTATAATATATTTTTCCCTAAATGTTTCTGATTGTTTTCACTTAATTTTTATATGTAGTAATGTCAAATTGAGGGTGGGATAAGTTCTGACATGATTTATCTTGGTTTAATTTGCCAAAACACTTTAACAGGGGGGTGTAGACTTTATATGCACAGTAGATGCTTATTCCGTGATGAATTCTGTTAGCATGTAGATGGCAAGTTCTCTTTGGATGAAATGCAGGCATATATGGTAGATGACATCTAGATGGAGTGTACATGACATATACGTTTAGTTTATAAATGATTAGCATGCGGATGACATCTTCCAATTTTAGCATGTAAATGGTGTGTTCTCTGATATCTAATCAAACCCACACACACACACTGAAAGCCTAAGCTGTGTGTTCCTGAGGGGAAACACTGAAGCCTCCCAGACAGAGGGGACTCTCTGGGCTTCAGGAGATAATAAACTATCATCCCGTTCAGAGAAGCGGCTATTTATTAGCCGCTGAAACGTTTAAAGCCGCAGCATTTCACCGTAGACGTGACCCACTACACACGTTTCACCACAGACGTGACCTGCTGCATACGGGAGGACAGGGAAGGTGAGCGATGAGGTAGGAAACGAGACTTGGGGCTACCACAAGCCCGAGGAACATTAAAACCGTCTGGAAATCAAAGCTGTTTAACAGAGCCTCCAGTCCTGAAGATATTAGCGTGACTAATGTTACAGTTCTGCGAGATCTAATAATGAGGGAGTCATTTTAACTGATGCCATAATGCGCCATTTAATGCGATTTATTGTCCAGGAAAAAGGTAATGTGCACATCATACGGAGCGGAATGTCTGTGCTTTTAATACAATTCCCAGGAAAATGGGTTCGGCACAGGATCGGTTTACAGACCTCTAAATATTGTGCTCCTGCGGCCGGGGGTCTGGATCCGGACATGAGCAGCAGGTGTTGGCTTATCTGCCTAGACCTGGATCCACACACACACACACACACACACACGTTCGGATGAGCTTGCAAGGGTTTTTCATCATGTGTTAATTGGTGCATCTGCTGGAAAGACAGAGCTGGAGAACGTCGCTGCCACATCTATGTAAATTTGATCAAACACACACACACGCACACACACGTTTTTAATTGTCTCTTGTTTTTCTTACATTGTATTACATTTGACAGCAAAGAAAAAAAAACACTATTTCTTCTTCAGTCAGCATTTTCTATCCCTGACTTTTTTCAGGTTTAAAAGTGAGTGTTGCTTGTGTCTAAAGGTGGTGGTCTAGATGCTATTGAAAACCCCCATCTCATACGCTTCTACTGAAGAAATATCTAGCAACCTCCGCAGTATGAACTGATACACACAGGTGAATTGAATCATTTGAATGTGGAACTCAGAAAATCCTCATATTTACATAACTTTTGACTCTGAATACGGCCCTCAGACCTACATGGATACAGACAGGGAGGGAATACTAAAATAAAACATAAAGGATAAACTCTAAACCTGCAATCTCTGCTCATATGTGGACCTAAATATCGTTTCATCCTTTTTACTTCCATTTATAGTGTGTTTGATGATCCCATGAGCTGTGCTGTGGTTTATTTCCTGTATTCGTTGTTCTACACTGCACCAGCATGGGATCTTTTATGATTAAAACAAAGATTATTTACTGTTTATACATTTCGGGTGTGGAGTTTTACAGTGACGTAAAAAACAGTAGTTCCTGGCAAATGTTTTTCTAGATGGAATGGAATGTGGTCCAACTTGAGTATTACATCAAAGTATCTAGAACAGTGCTCTCAGACTTTCCCTAGCCAGGGCATACTTTACTCCGAAATAAACTCCACACAGTACGGATTTATTTCATTTATAACACATTATTGAAATACAGTACATTGATATTTTCATATTTATTCGAGCTTTTGGTCCTGAGCTTGCACCCGACAGAAAAGGGTAGAAGTAACTAAATAAAATAAAAAAAATCACAGATCTCCTGGCTACACTCCCTACCATGAGTCATCAATTTTATACACATATAGAGCTTATTTCACACCATGGCCTGAGCCTCATTTATCAAACTGCATATGAATGAACGCAAGAAGTATTGATATTCATGAAAATTTCATTCGTTGGAAAACGCATTCGTATCCTGGGTTTCTCTCCAGATTTTGTGTACATTTACGTGCAAGGATACTCACTAATGTGGACCTTGACTGATCGGATTCAAATCGTATAATTATCGATGAGTTACTGTGATTTTATATATGGATTATGCTGTTAAGTTTAAATCTACAGGGTCATTTGTTTATAGCATGTTGCTTGTTGGAAACAAATAAAAAATGTTTTGATTAGTTTTTTTTTTTTCTATTTATATGAATAGTAACAACTCTCACATAATCTAAACCTAATAATACATCTATTAAGAACACAAGAAAATTGTATAGTCATTTGTCACAACTGCCTAGGATGATAACACTACCTGTCAACCTTACCTGAGTTCCAGTTCTGGTTATTCACTTCCTGTTCCTGTATACACACACACACACACACACACATACACACACACACACACAAACAAAATGCGAAGTATTGCCTCTGTATTCAGCAAGTTCTAAGCCTGTTGTTCTGTTTCTGCCTCGTCTGTGTTTTATTCCTGCTTCATATTCTGATTTTCTAAGTCTCCCTCTCTGTTTCTGGATTGGTGTGTTGGCGTATGCTATTGATTATTGGACTATGTATTGGTTTATAAGTTGAGATGCTGTTTAATAAACTACTGCACATGGATACAAATTCTCCTCCTGAATCTATAGAGTTGCATTCATTGTCATGGTGAAGTTTCCTGTAAAGAGATGTTTATTTAACATTCGTGGAAGGAGTCTCCAGTGTCAGTGCTTTGAATCAGGCAGAGGTAAAGCTGTAACTTTACGTTTTTCGACATCTACAGGACAGAGGAGTTTACGTGTTGTGGTTTCTACTGTAAGTAACATAACAAGGTGTGTTTTTGTCTGTGAATATTTCATAAATGTGGAATGATGCTAAAAATACACTTTTTCTATGGAGTGATATTTCTATCACAGAGATGGTGCTTAGGACATTTTGAGCTGAGAGCAACAATGATGAATAAAAGTGTTTATTAAAAATGAAACATGAGGCAGGAGTGTGACGGTGGTGGCGTCCTGTCAGTCAATGGTTTTGTTAGGCGCCGTTCCCATCGAGATTTATACTGATCCATGTTTATACTGAGATGAGAATATTGTGTGTGTGTGTGTGTGTGTGTGTGTGTGTGTGTGTGTGTGAAATTTAGAGACTTCCTGAGGCGATAAGACTCAATGGCTAAGTAGTGTGCACTACAGCAGGGTTAAAGTGTGTAAGTGTACATTATTACTGGCTAATTTAAGAACACACCGGGGGCATTTAAGGATGAGTGTGTGTGTGTGTGTGTTCACTGTAATGTTGATGGGGAGAAAATTACAGAAGTGATTCAGTCATTATTTTCCTTAGTTATTATTATTTATTACTTTGTGGAGGACTGTAAAATCCAGCACTCAGGACTGTCTGTCTCTTTCTTAATGTCTGTCTTTCTCTATGTCTCTCTCCCTCGGTCTATCCATCCCTCTGTTTATCTTTCTCTTTTTATCTGTTTTTCTCCCTTTCTGTCTGTCACTCTCTCTGTTTCTGTCTCACTCTCTGTTTGTCTCTCTCTGTTTTTGCCTCTCGTCTGGCGTTTTTTTTTTCATTCATATCGATATCTCTCTCTCTCACACACACACGCACACACACACACTCCTGTCATTCCTGATCACGTTTCCCTGTGGTGTTCCACAAAGAAATCGATATTTACAGCTCGATATCGGAGACAAAGAAGAAACGAGGGATCCATTAGTCTTCTCCTCCGTCTGAGAGTGTCCCTGTATCTCAGCCGTGCCGACGCTGAGCCTCCACTCTTGGCCTCGTCCTGTTTGTATAAAATCTCCTTATTTGTGAAATTGGGCCCAATCAGAGCGACGCTCCGGCCTTCAGCACTGATGACGGATGAACAATGTGAGGAGCTGAAAGGAGGCACTTACCCGGACGACGGAAAACACAGAGTTGTTTGCAGATAATTCACGGCTGCCAGAGAACTCGGGTTTTGTCCAGACAGCTGTAATGGAAGCTTTCGATGTGCAAACTTACGATCAAAAACAGCACTTTGTCCTCCAGAGAAATCAACAGAGCACTGCATTTCAATACAGAATCTTAAAGTGCAACTTTTGAAAAGTAAACACAAAAGCAAACATGAATTGCTGTTTCCAACAGGAAGTGACAAAAGGATGATGTCATCAAAACTGCACCAACCATTCACACGGCCTCACAGTGCGTGCTGAATGATCAACTACACAGATCAACCATAACATTTAAACCATCTGCCCAATATTGTGTAGGTCCACCTTGTGCCGCCAAAACGACTTTGACCCATCCAGGCGTGGACAACACAAGACATCGGAAGGTGTGCTGTGATATCTGCAATTTGTGCTACAGTAGCTCTTTCACGCACATCAATGAGTCTTGAGCGACCATGACTCTGTTGCCGTTTCACTGGCTGTCCTTCCTTGGACCAATTTTGGTAGGTATTAACCACTGCATACCGGGAACACCGCACAAGACCAGCCATTTTGGAGATGCTCTGACCCAGTCGTCTAGCCCAGTGGTTCCCAAACTTTTCCAGGGCAAGGCCCCCCAAATGGCATTAACATTTGACTGAGGCCCCCCTTTTGCAAGATGTCTTTAAAACACATTAAAAATACAGACTTCTGAATATATACCCCTTTTTTTTTTATTAATAATTACATCTTACATCTTTACATTACATTACATTAGGAATTGATTGTATGTGCCTGTGGTTGTCTGAGAGTGAGAATTTATTTTTCACACGAAATTGTTGAGGTCCCCCGGGCGCCCCCTGGTGGCCCCCACTTTGAAAACCACTGGTCTAGCCAGCACAATTTGGCCCTTGTCAAAGTCACTCGGATCCTTATGCTTGCCCATTTTTCTTGCTTCCAACACGTCAACTTCGAGAACTGACTGTTCACTTGCTGTCTAATATATTCCACCCCTTATCAGGTGCCAGTGTAACAAGATAATCAATGTTATTCACTTCACCTGCCATTGGTTTTAATGTAATGGCTGATTGGTATATATACAGTATCTCACAAAAGTGAGTACACCCCTCACATTTTTGTAAATATTTGATTATATCTTTTCATGTGACAACACTGAAGAAATGACACTTTGCTACAATGTAAAGTAGTGAGTGTACAGCTTGTGTAACAGTGTAAATTTGCTGTCCCCTCAAAATAACTCAACACACAGCCATTAATGTCTAAACCGCTGGCAACAAAAGTGAGTACACCCCTAAGTGAGGAGTACAAAGACAAGTATGTCTTGCCTACAGTCAAGCATGGTGGTGGGAGTGTCATTGTCTGGGGCTGCATGAGTGCTGCTTGCACTGGGGAGCTACAGTTCACTGAGGGAACCATGAATGCCAACATGTACTGTGACATACTGAAGCAGAGTATGATCCCCTCCCTTTGGAGACTGGGCCGCAGGGCAGTATTCCAGCATGATAACGACCCCAAACACACCTCCAAGAGAACCACTGCCTTGCTAAAGAAGCTGAGGTTGAAGGTGATGGACTGGCCAAGCATGTCTCCAGACCTAAACCCTATTGAGCATCTCTGGGGTATCCTCAAACGGAAGGTGGAGGAGCACAAGGTCTCTAACATCCACCAGCTCGGTGATGTCGTCATGGAGGAGTGGAAGAGGACTCCAGTGGCAACCTGTGAAGCTCTGGTGAACTCCATGCCCAAGAGGGTTAAGGCAGTGCTGGAAAATAATGGTGGCCACACAAAATATTGACACTGGGCCCAATTTGGACATTTTCACTTAGGAGTGTACTCACTTTTGTTGCCAACGGTTTAGATCTTAATGGCTGTGTGTTGAGTTATTTTGAGGGGACAGCAAATTTACACTGTTACACAAGCTGTACACTCACTACTTTACATTGTAGCAAAGTGTTATTTCTTCAGTGTTGTCACATGAACAGATATAATCAAATATTTACAAAAATGTGAGGGGTGTACTCACTTTTGTGAGATACTGTATATATACCAATCAGCCATTACATTAAAACCAATGGCAGGTGAAGTGAATAACATTGATTATCTCATTACACTGGCAACTGATAAGGGGTGGGATATATTAGACAGCAAGTGATATATATATATATATATAAAACAATGATAGACTTTCAGATGTCATATTGAGGAATGAAAACAAATGGTCTTGAAAATTCATTAACCTAAGCACAATATATATTATATTAGTACAATAAATATAGACAATACAAACATATAACTTATTTTGGTATTAATACAGATTTGATCAGGTTTTTTTTTTTTTGCACAAATATGATATTTCTAATCCTAGTCATGGAGAAGACGGCGGTGAGTGTCTCTTTCTCGGGTCTGGACCGATGTGGCGTTACAGCCCTGTGTGGGAAATTTGATCCTGAACTCTGAGAAAGGAAATATGGAGCACTTCAGAGACATGACATACACATAATTCAAGAGCACAGCAGGACTGAGGTTCTAATAAAACAGCAGAAAGGCAGCAAGGGCAGGAGAAATGTGTGTTAAAAGAACCCACACCGGGAGGTGAAGAACATCCACACTGGAAAATATGAGCGCTCCTCCGAGAACTGTCTCTCATTTCATCACGGATCTAATGCTAATCATTACTATATTATATTCATTACTATATTCTGTTATATTCATCCTATATCTTCACATCGTCATTTAGATAAAACTTCCAGAGTGTAGAAATGTAATGAAATTAAATTCTATTGTTGCTCTAATCTATTAGTGTTAAACAAGAAACTTTACATCAAGTAAAATTATTAGCATATATTAGCATAAATCACTGCATGACAGCTAGCGCTGTTATTGACTAGCCTGTTCATTGTCTATGAGTCTGTCAGTCAATCAGACTTTCTCTGTCTCTCTATCTGTCTCTCTGTCTTTATCTGTCTGTCTATCACTCTGTTATCTTAGCTATTTCTCAATTTGTTATTGTTGTGTAGCATTTTTTTTAAACAATTAAGTACTCTTGTTGGTGAATTTGGCTATGTATTTTAAATGTATTTTAAATATTGTTCATGGTTGTGCCCTCAGAACTTTAATCCCACTGTTTGCATCTGTGTGTGTGTGTGTGTGTGTGTGTGTGTGTGTGTGTGTGAACACATAGCGATGCCAACTTTTCAGAGCCGACTGCAGTGTGTGACTCGGCCGCATCGTACCATCATCACTGCTGCTGTCAAACAGGTTTTGTGTTGAACCATGGGGAACCACTGATCTGCCTGTGTGATATTTATGCTACATTAGCTTTAGCTGAATACTCACACACTGTCACACACACACACGCGCACACACACACGCGCACACACACACACACACACACACACACACACACACTTGGCCCTGACCTCTCAGCAGTTGGTGTATTGTGGGAGAGTGCCTCCCGGGGACTGGGGAACAAAATGCACTACACTTTTCATTACATTACCACATTTTCATTAGATTAGCATAGACATGCTGGCTAGTCACCTGGAGTGTGAACCAGGACAAGGTAGAACCAGTGTGTGTGTGTGTGTGTGTGTTTGTGTGTGTGTGTGTGTGTGCGCACGTGTGTGTGTGTTTCAGCAGGTTCCTGTGGTGTCTTAATATTTCTGTATTCTCTCTGTCATGGATTAATTGATTGTTACCATAGAAACAAGCTCTATATTATGGCTAGCATTATACAGTAAAATGTTAAGCTAACTAGCTTGTTAAGAGCTGTCTTTACAAAAAAAAAAAAAAAACAACCTTAACTATAACTTTAACTAGTAGCAGGTTGAGCATCAACTCAAATCATATAATAATAATAATAATAATAATAATAATAATAATAATAATAATAATAGCAGCATGTGTGCTAACAGCAGGCTAAGTGGCACAATTCTAATCAGACAGCTATCGTGCTAAAATTATCTGTTTAGTTAATAATTTAAGCAAAATAGCTACCAGGAACTAAGCAGCTTTGCATGAATATTGCTAACTCACATGTTTATGTGAGTCATCATGAAATATCTTGTGAGCTGTAATTTGATTCTGTATGCTGATGTATTTCATTTTAAAACAGGAAGTCAGAGTGACAGCATGTTGAACTGCTCGACTGATTTACAGTAGCCAATTGCATTCAAGATACACCATGCCACACCCCTGCCCAATCTAAACATACCTGACAGTAGCTTAGCAAGCTAGCTAAATATGAAGAACAGTGAAGAGTTTATAACGAGAGTGTTTTTTCAGCTTTGGAGGATTTCTCACTGCTGCCTTCAAGCACAGCTGTTTACTTTAACCAGGACAATATTCTAGATGACAAGATGCCATGTGTTTTGGAGTTATGCTGTATGTGTTGAAGGTGAGGTTGAGCATGAGCAGCACTGATGGTCAAAGAGAGCCGCAGAGTCACCACCAGAAGACATCAGACGCGTCTGAGTGGTAAATAAAACAATATTATTGACTCTTACTGATGGAGATGGTGTATAAAGATAGAAGTACATTCTCCATCAGTTTGAGGTATCATTCAAGCAAGTTGGTAAAACACTCCTCAGAAAAGTCACAAAGCTGCCAACTCAAAAAAAAAAAAAAAACCTTTGCCCTCTTCCACATGAATAAACTTTAAATAGTTATTCTAACTGGAAAACAAAAGTGTGGAGTGCAAAACACTCCAACAAATCATGGTTACTGTTAACGAGCTGCACTGTAGAGCAAGACATGCCCCCAAGCCTGGGGCATATACAGCAATCAGCCATCCCTGCTGAAAAAAACAAACAAACAATAGAAACCATCACAGAATACTATCACATAATACACCTAATACAAATACTATCACAAACCATCAGATATTAACCATCAAAATAATTACCATTCCTGCTCCTTAATTCAGGGACTTCCTCCGGGGACTTGGCTTTCCTCCCTCAGTCAAAAAACATGCATTTTTAGATGATTAGCATCTGATTGCCAAAATGCCACCAATAGAAGGCAACAAATTACCAGTAGAGACCCACAAGGACCATTAGAGTTTCCATTAGAAACAATACAATTCCCATTAGGCATGGTGGCTTAGTGATTAGCACATTTGCCTCACACCTCCAGGGTTGGGGGTTTGATTCCTGACCGAATTTGCATGTTCTCCCCGTGCTTCGGGGGTTTCCTCTGGGTTCTTCAGTTTCCCTCCCCAAGTCCAAAGATACGTGTTGTAGTTGATTGTCATTTCCAAATTGTCCATGGTGTGTGCGCAATTGTGCCCTGCAATGGGCTGGCACCCCATCCAGGGTGTCCCCTGCCTTGTGCCCCAAGTCCCCTGGGATAGGATCCAGGCTCCCTGCAACCCTGTATAGGATAAGCAGAACAGAAAATGGATGGATGGACAATTACCATTAAAACCATTAAAGCCATACAAATTCTGTGAGGGTTTCTATTAACAGGTCTTTTAAGCAGGGATAATATTACATCCACCTGCCTAATATTGTGTAGGTCCCCCTTGTACTTCCAAAACTGCTCTGACCCGTCAAAGCATGTACTCCACAAGACCCCCACAAGAAGGTGTGCTGTGGTATCTGGCACCAAGACATTAGCAGCAGATCCTTTAAGTCCTGGTAGATGCGAGCTGGGGTCTCCATGGATTGGACTTGTTTGTCCAGCACATCCTACAGACACATGATCAGATTGAGATCTGGGGAATTTGGAGGCCAAGTCAACACCTTGATCTCTTCTTCATGTTCCTCAAACCATTCCTGAACAATTGTTGAAGTGTGGCAGGATGCATTATCCTGCTGAAAGAGGCCACTGCCATTGACACTGCTGAAATACCATTGCCATGAAGGGATGTACTTGGTCTGCAACAGTGTTTAGATAGGTGGTACGTGTCAAAATGTCCTCCATTGAAAGCGAGGACCCAAGGTTTCCCAGAAGAACATTGCCAGAGCATCACACTTCCTCTGCCAGCTTGCCTTCTTATAGTTCTTATAGTTCTTATTCATAGTGCATCCTGGTGCCATCTCTTCCCCAGGTAAGCAACACATATGAATCCAGCCATCCACATGATGTAAAAGAAAACGTAATTCATCAGACCAGTCCACCTTCTTCCACTGCTCCATGTTTTATTTCTGATGCTCACATGCCCATTGTAGGAGCTTTCTTCAGTGGACAGGGGTCAGCATGGGCACTCAGACAGGTCTATACCCAGCAAGCTATGATACACTGTGTGTTCTGACACCTTTCTATGAAAGCCAGCATTAACATTTTCAGCAAATTGTGCTACAGGAGCTCTTCTGTGGGATTGGACCAGACGAGCTAGCCTTCGTTCCCCAGGTGCATCAGTGAGTCTTAAGCTCCCATGACCCTTTCACCGGTTCACCGGTTGTCCTTCATTGGACCACTTTTGGTAGATTACTAACCACTACATACCTGGAACACACCACAAGACCTGCCATTTTGGAGATGCTTGTCTAGCTATCACAATTTGGTCCTTGTCCAACTCGCTCAAATCCTTATGCTTGCCCCTTTTTCCTGCTTCCAAGAAATCAGTGTTGAGAACTCACTGTTCACTTGCTGTCTAATATATCCCTCCCCTTGGCAGGTGCCAGTGTAATGAGATAATCAATGTTATTCACTTCACCTGTCAGTGGTTTTAATGTTATGGCTATGTATTAACTGAAAAGGAGTTTTAGCAACATCTCAGTTTAATATGATTTCACACACAGTTAAATGATGGATTTGTCTCTCTTTGAGTCTTTTGCTAACAATCAATCAAAATGACTCTAACATAGCTCATTACCGGCGTCTAATCGATCAAAATCTGGCACAATCATGTTACAGGTAAAGGTGGATAGTTTCTGTGCTTCATTATTCCATTTTTAAATTAATCCCACTTCCTCTGACCAGGCAGATGTAATCATGTTTAATATTGCTAATGTGATAAAGCTGTGGAGGACATCTGCTCTCTGATCTGTCCTGTGTGTGTTTGTGTGTGTGTGTGTGTGTGTGTGTGTGTGTGTGTGTGTGTGTGTGTGTGTAATTGAGTTGTGTGCCATTATAGTGCCATCTGAACAGGCCGGTCACTCGAGTGAAAGACGGTGATGCTGTTCATCAGGTGTATAATGGTGGCATGGATCAGTGCTGCCATCAGTCTTTATTTGGATCGTAGCATTTTGGACTGAAAAATAATAAATGATAAACGAGGAGTTTTGTTGTTTTGGAACACTGACTCATTGACCTGCAGGGAGTTTAGTGCAAATGCAAAAATGATCCATACAAATAAATAAATAAACCCTGATAATCTTGCAAAATTAAAAAAAAAATAAAGATCCATTCCATTATAACGCGACAGATTAAAACTAAATTTAGACACTCGCTCGATGACATTATTCTCATTTTAATGAGTTTTTTTCTTTCTTTTGTTCATCAACTCCACAGACATCATAAACAAACCATTAAAATTGGAATTAATTACACTGTTTATTATAGCGTCTTTGATTATGCACAACATAATGCACAACAATATACACAACTAAACAATAAACACAATACACAACACTGAACAATGCACAACATTATACACAACTGAACACTAAACACAATACACAACACTAACCAGTGGTATAGGGCATAGGGTTTAGGGTGTAGGGATTAGGGTGCAGGGTTTAGGGGACTCATCATGAGCTATGAGATTGTTAACAAGTGGTAAAGAGTGTAGGGTTTAGGGTGTAGGGATGAGGGTGTAGGGTTTAGGGAACTCATCATGAGCTAAGACATTGTTAACCAATGGTATAGGGCATAGGGTTTAGGGTGTAGGGATTAGGGTGCAGGGTTTAGGGGACTCATCATGAGCTATGAGATTGTTAACAAGTGGTAAAGGGGGTATGGATTAGTGTGCAGGATTTAGGATGTAGGGTTTAGGGTGTGCAGAGTAGGAGTACCACACTACAGGACACTGCCAGAATTTAATCGGAGTAAAAATTTGATCGCAACAGCCATTAATTGTCTGTCGGGGAGCATGTCAAACTAGCAATCAAAGACTACAGATTTTGGCCTAGGATTATAGGAATCTTTTAGGATTCTCAAAACTTGTCTCAGACGACCAAATCGTGGCCAAAACCATACAGTGTGAACCCGGCTATAGCCTAGTTTATCCTGTTTGCCGTTTCCCTGACCATTTGCCTGTTTAGACCTCTCTTTTCTGTCACATTCTGGATTATTCTGCCTGTTTCATAATAAAGCTCTTTCCAGCAAAAGTACCCATCGTGTCCTCCTGGTCGTCCGTGTCAGAGTGTGTGTGTGTGTGTGTATGTGTGTGTGTGTGTGCATGTGTTACGGCTACCAAATGTCTTGCTGACCTTTTTATCTGATGAGGAATCTGACACCGTTTTTGTCCTCACACTCCGACAGTAAGAATCAGAAGGTGAGATTGTTCTCCGTCTGACAGAAATTAGAAACAAAAAACTGTCATTATTTCAGTAGCAACTCCAAAATGTCAAACTGTCCAGCAGTGAGGATGGATTTCAGTTTATTATTTTAAAAATAAAGGTGGCCATTTTCTCTATTGTCCCACTTTCCTCCTATGGGACTTCTGTAGTCTATGGAGTGTGACCTCTAACCTTTGACCTGAGCTGCCCTTTGGTAACTGATAGATCAGGCTTTTTTTGTGGCTCAGACACATTTCTGCAGTAGAGTGTTCAGATGTCATCTGTGATAATAAAAGAGACAGGAAATCCACGATCCACAATCCAAAAGCACGATCTGGAAAATCCATGACACTGTGGCGATGTTTACATTAGCAATGTAGCTGAATACGAATACAGATATAAACAGGATGGCTGTACTTTTTTTGTGAGAAAGGTTCACAGGGTGTCTGAGAGTGAAATTCGTAGGATGTAATAGAACAGCCTCTCGACTGGGAGGTGAGGTGATTACCAGCTGGTCATCATGGAAATGAATGACTGTATTTTTGGAAGAGCAGTGACACAGACACAACGATCATTCATTAAACTGATTTTTTACTATCACTTTGAATTTTTATCGAAAGAAAAATAAGTTCCGCATTTGTGCCTGATCGCGTGCCGACATGATCCGGCACAAATTAAGTACCGGTTATACCGCTAGTGTCAACATCCCGTAAGGAGAAGTCAATGCGTCAACAGCAGCCATGTGATTAAAACACTGAACGTGATGTATGCGGTCTTTATTCTGCTTTACTTCTGAAACAAGTGATTTGAAGAGTAAAACTTTTATTATAGAAATAAAATGCTTTATTTGATGTGCTGGCGTGTTCTGGGTGTGTTAATAGTGTGTGATACGTATAGAGGACGCTGTGTTAGCGTGTTTGTATTCGGATATGGGACGATGTTCGTGTAATTCCATAATTACAGGTTTGAAGAGCGGGATGTTTCCTCATTCAGGAATCACAGCGAGGTGTTCCTCTGCCAAAGCCACAGACATGTGTTATACCTGTATAATGAACACTCTCTCTCTGTTTCTCTCTTTCAGTCTCTCTATCAGTCTCTCTCTCTGTCTCTGTCTTTCACTCTCTCTGTCTCTCTCTTTCAGTCTCTCTCTCTGTCTCTCTCTTTCACTCTCTCTGTCTCTCTCTTTCACTCTCTCTCTGTCTCTCTTTCACTCTCTCTGTCTCTCTCTTTCAGTCTCTCTCTCTATCTCTCTCTTTCACTCTCTCTCTGTCTCTCTTTCACTCCCTCTGTCTCTCTCTTTCAGTCTCTCTCTTTCTGTCTCTCTCTTTCAGTGTCTCTCTCTATCTCTCTCTTTCACTCTCTCTCTGTCTCTCTTTCACTCCCTCTGTCTCTCTCTTTCAGTCTCTCTCTTTCTGTCTCTCTCTCTGTCTCTCTTTCACTCTCTCTGTCTCTCTCTTTCAGTCTCTCTCTCAGTTTCTCTCTTTCAGTCTCTCTATCTGTCTCTCTCCTTCAGCCTCTCTATCTGTCGCTCTCTCAGTCTCTCGTTCAGCCTCTCTATCTCTCTCGCTCTCTTTCAGTCTCTCTCTCAGTCTCTCAGTCTCTCTCTTTCAGTCTCTCTATCTGTCTCTCTCTCAGTCTCTCTCTTTCAGTCTCTCTCTCTCTGCCTCTCTCTTTCAGTCTCTCTCTCTCTGCCTCTCTCTTTCAGTCTCTCTCTCCCTGTCTCTCTCTCTTTCAGTCTCTCTATCTGTCTCTCGCTCTATTTCTCCCTTTCAGTCTCTGTCTCTCTTTTTCAGCCTCTCTCTCAGTCTCTCAGTCTCTCTCTTTCAGTCTCTCTATCTGTCTCTCTTTCAGTCTCTCTATCTGTCTCTCAGTCTCTCTCTTTCAGTCTCTCTATCTGTCTCTCTCTCAGTCTCTCTCTTTCAGTCTCTTTCTCAGTCTCTCTCTCTCTGCCTCTCTCTTTCAGTCTCTCTCTCTTTCAGTCTCTCTCTGTCTCTCGCTCTATTTCTCCCTTTTAGTCTCTGTCTCTCTTTTTCAGCCTCTCTCTCAGTCTCTCTCTCTGTCTCTCTCTTTCAGTCTCTCTCTCTGTCTCTCTCTCTGTTTCTCCCTTTCAGTCTCTCTGTCTCTCTCTTTCAGCCTCTATATCTGTCTCTCTTTTAGCCTCTCTGTCTCTTTTTCAGCTTCTCTATCTGTCTCTCTTTCAGTCGCTCTATCTGTCTCTCTCAGTCTCTCTTTCAGCCCCTCTGTCTCTCTCTCTTTCAGTCTCTCTCTCAGACTTTCTATATGTCTCAGTCTTTTAGTGTCTCTCTCTCTCTCTCTCTCTCTCTCTCTCTCTCTCTCAATCCCCAAATTTCCACCCTGCCTTTGTGGCTTCAAAGAATATCTCACACAAAAGTTACACTCACAGTTTTTTTTATTTATTTATTTATGGATTTCTATTTTATTCATCACCAAAAAAAAATTCACAGCATTGTTCCAGAAAAAAAGCTCTGTGTGGTCCAACAACAAAGCAAGCAAAAAATATCAAAATAAAAAGAGGAATGCAGCGAAAATGTTGAAACATCTCTCTCTCTCTCTCTCTCTCTCTCTCTCTCTGGCTGTGTGTATGTTCTGGAAGAGATAACAATGAGTGAAATAATCGCATGACCTCGCACACAAATGTCCTGTTCTGTCTTCAGTTATGAAAAGAAAATACAATTATTTTGTCCAATTATGTTTTTTTCAAAGAAAGCTTAGAATTTAAAGTAAAGCGTGTTCTAATTAGCTGACAGCTGTCATGTGGTATAAATTTAATGTGACATGTCACTTTGTGTGACACGACAACAGAATCTCCCAGACGCTGCATTTATAAATGTGTTATTGTTTGTGCAAGGCATTCTGTAAAACACTAATGTTAAGTGTAACATGCTCTCTGCTTTATAACCTAGTGTCTGTCTGTCTGTCTGTTTGTCTGTCTGTCTCTCTGTCTGTCTGCCTCCTCCAAAGTTGAGGTAACGTAAACCCACCTCTGCATGGCCTTCATTTATTCTTCATATGCAAAGCTGATAACTTGAGTGGCGAGTGAAATTGCTCTTTTATCTCTCACACACGCTGACCTGCACAAATTTTCTGTTTAATTTTATTTTTTAAATCCTTTTTCTCGCTGTGATAACAGTTCTCATTATCTCACACCTCCACTCAGCTCAGTTCGTTTATTATCCAATTTGCATCCCAGAATGCACGTGTGAATATATCCACTTATAACCACTTTTCTTTTTTTCTTTTTTTTTTTTTTTTGCTTTATGAAGAGAAATGTAAAAAATCAGCCACTGTGACTGTAACATCCTGATCCAAGGTTTGAACGTTTGCACATTTCATTTGTGTTAAATTACAACACTGAAAAATATATTTTTTGTGATTGGCTGGAGGGTGTTACGTTGTTATAGTCAGGCTTTAACACTGAATGACAAGAAACATAAATAACAGACTCAACTAGGCCTGTATTTCCATCCATCCATCCATCCATCTTCTATACTGCTTATCCTTATCCACACACAGGGCCCCTGACCCTAGAGGTGTGAGGCAAATGTACTAACCACTAAACCACCATGTGCCCCGCCTGTATTTCCTTACAGACAAAAATAAGAAATTAATTTGAATGTGTTTCTGAAGAACAGTGAGCTAACAGTGATGTTACCATAGCAACAATCATAGAAGAGTATTTATAGTGGAATTAGAGATTAAAAGTTAAAGTTACCTTTATAAAATGACACAGAACATGCTATAAGTGAGCATGCTTTTTTGTTGTTTAAAACATTTCCCATGCTGAATATTAAACTACCACCACCATGCTTTTTTCACTTCGGTAAAAGGTTCCTTGCAATACTCATAATACCATTTGACTAGCTGCATATATTGGTGCAGTAGGATTTCGTCCTCTACCTGAAGACAGCGATGCAGCGGCACTTTAGTCCAGCTCTCTCTCTCTCTCTCTCTCTCTCATCTCTACATCCGAACATTCTGCTCAAACAGATCAGCTTCCAAAGCTTCATGCTAACACTGCCATCAACACCATCGCGTTCCTCATCCCATAGATCGCTAACAAGCCGAGCCGAGACTCTGCTGTATCTCAGCATCATATAGCTGCAGTGCATTCTGGTCCTTAAAGTCCACTGTTTGCTTCAATGTCTCCACTACGTCTACGCTGGAACCTCACTTGAAAATGAAAAGGGAGTGACCATTCTCACTTGTGGTTGGGATCACTGATTTTTTTTCCTCCTATTAAATTCCATTGGAACTGTGCTAGCAATAACAATACCAGCGCCCCACTGTGACATCAGAGCGACACCCAATCACTAATTTCTCACAGGAATAATGACCAACAAACAAAACACATCACAAATATTTCATTATAAGCATAGGTAATGTGTTTCACGGTGAACTTTAAGTTTATCTTTACTAAAACACTTTAGCTTTGTGTAAAAGAGTTTAAACTCAAAATGCCACCTACGTAGTGAACTTTCTGGTGAATCAGACACAGCCGATAATCTGATTCTCTCTATTTTATTTGAACTCATTACAAGAGAGGAAAACAAACCTGGAGTGACATCATCGATGTTTCAACAAATTCACCTGCGGCAACATTGTTATAGTACAAAACCAGTTCTTGACACGAATCAGGAACATGTTGAGCCGTACACTCACTCTAAAGTCGTGAGCAGAGTCCTATAAGAAACCGAATGTGTAAATTGAGAAGCGGTTGTCGGGAGCCGTTCCACTTGAAATGAGTTTTTTGAGCAGGAAAGTGCTGACGAGGCAGAGCGATCATTTCAAGGCATTCATTATTACCTTTGTTATGTGGCTATATATATTTATGAGGTGCAGAAAGAACAGTGTGTTCACGGAGGATAATGCGATTTCACAAAGAGCTGTGCGCACTGATTTATTTTTATTTATTTCTCAAAATGAGGAATGCAGCAGGGAAATGGTGGACATCGGTGTCTTGGCTCGCTGTATGATGATAAACATAGATTTTAATCATGTTCCTGCATCAGCTTCCAGCTTCCTGTGTGTCAGAGAGGACTGCATTAAAGGTGCGCTCTGTAATGCTATACAGTGTTGTGCATAAGTATTCACCCCCCTACACACATATCCACCCCCTCCCCCTCAACCCGCCACCCTTAAACTATTCTATATTGCATAGTGTTATAGCCTGGAACATAAACGGGCTTCATTGGGAATTTATATTGTGAAGCTACAGAAATTAGCTTGGAATATTGCAGCAGGGAGAAGAACAATCACTACATTTTACAAAATTTCTTTACAAATAAAAAATATAAAAGTTGGGATTGCGTAAGTATCCCCCCTCCCACCAATTAGTAATGGTACAACAAGTTACCATCAGAAGTCACATAATTAGTTGAATGGAGTTGACCTGTGTCATGTGATCTCAATATAAATACACCTGTTCTTGGAAGAACCTAGAGTTTGTTAGAGAAAATACCTAAACAAAGCATCATGAAGACCAATAAGCTATCAAAACAATTCCATGACAAAGTATCAGAGTATGGTTATAAAAATCCTTTATTAAAAAAGAAAAGAAAAACCACCACTACTCTGCCTAGATGAGACAGTCCACCAAAAATCAATGAGAGGGTAAGAGGGGATTAATCAGAGAAACATGCAAGAGGACAAGGGCCATACTGAATATTATGCTACCACCACCATGCTTTACACTGGGGATTGTGTTTTTGTCAGATGTAATGCTTTGTAACAAGGCCAACATGTAAACTTTTTGCTAATTTTCTTAAATATTTTTAACAAAAGTTAAAAATAAAATGCTATTATCTTTCTAATTTTTGGTTAATTTCAAGCTTGTTTTATATCCATCCATCCATCTTCTATAACACTTATCTTACAGGGTCATGGGGGAACCTGGAGCCTATCCCAGGGAGCATGGGGCACAAGGTGTGGTGTACACCCTAGACAGGGTGCCAATCCATCACAGGGCACACTCACATACACATTCACACACTACAGATACTTTAGACACACCAATCAGCCTACCATGCATGTCTTTGGACTGGAGGAGGAAACCCCAGCAGCACAGAGAGAACATGCAAACGGCAGCAACACGCAAACAGCAGCAGAACCCCCAACCTTGGAG
Organism: Ictalurus furcatus; assembly: GCF_023375685.1. Classification (NCBI taxonomy): domain Eukaryota; kingdom Metazoa; phylum Chordata; class Actinopteri; order Siluriformes; family Ictaluridae; genus Ictalurus; species Ictalurus furcatus. Next base: position 19,718,420 of record NC_071264.1, read on the forward strand.
GTGTGAGGCAAATGTGCTAACCACTAAGCCACCGTGCACACTTGTTTTATTTATTTATTTTTTAATTAACCACACTACCTGCCATAATCTGGTGCTTAGAACTGCCCCTGTTTGTCAATACACAAAGAAGAAGTGGATTTAACAGAAGAATGTTATTGTGGAAAAGGTAAATCATACAGTATGTCACTGTTTTTTACGGTAATTTGTCAGTGTAATTTGACACTACAGCAGCAGAGGGCACTAAAAATACACACTGCTGCTTTAAATGCTGTTAATCATTTGGTAAAATGGAAAAGGCACAAATGTATCCTCATGATAAAAGGTTATAGCAGTCATCACACGTCTTTAATGTTTGGCCACCAAATCATCTTTGGTGATCATTTAGTGCTTGAAATAACTAAGTGTACATATAAAACATTGGACAAACAATTCTATGTCCCTCACTCCTCTTCTTCTTTCTCCTCTTTCTATTCTCTTGCTGTTGAGCACCAACAGTTTTTTCAGGATGGGAAGAAGGGATTATGTTAAGCCTGAACTCGGAGCCTCCAGGCCCTTATCTTGCCCAGAGCAGAGAGAGAGAGAAAGAGAGAGAGAGAGAGAGAGAGAGAGAGAAAGAAAGAGTGAGTGAGAGAGATGAAGGCTGAAGAGGAGGAGGAGGACACTGAGCACTGAAGCTTTTCCTGGACAGATTTGCTCGTCTCCATGTTTCACATGATGTATTGCAGCAAATTGCGTTGCACTGCCTGCTACCACAGAGATAGTTTCATTGTTTTATAACACGCACACACACACCACACACACACACACACACACACTTATTATATAACACACACTGCTCTGACACACTGATGTAATACCCACAACAGTGGCTTCATTCCCATGGAGGCTCCTCAATAGATTTATACTCAACATGTCTTCTTGTTAAAGCTGTTTGTACCAGTGTGTGTGTGTGTGTGTGTGTGTGTGTGTGTGTTAATTCAGTATGAGTTCATTACTTCTTTATTTATTTTTCCATTTATCCCAAACATAGTTGACAAGTCAAGACATGTTCCGTCTCTGAAGTTTGCTTTTGTAGTTGTGTGCTGAAGATGCATGGCTTAAAATTGATAAAAGCCTCACACAAAATCTTTTCAATAAATAAATAAATAAATAAATAAATAAATAAATAAATAAAATCATCATAAGCTTTCTTTAAACATAATTAAAGCTGTAATCTCGACGTTAAATACTTGATTGTGTAAAATAGCAGTGAGAGTGTATAGTGGATTAATACACCTTTTGTATTGTATCTTCAGTGAATAAATTAAGATTTAAGGCCCTTTCACACTGAGTGTGACGCGATAAAGTGAAGCAAATCGCAGGCGAAAGGTGCTTTCACACCGAACACGAAACACGATTGATCGCCATCGGCTAATTCACGCCTACACACTAGGTGGCACAACCCACTATTCAGCTGATCAGCCTATTGTCTTTGACAACTGACAAGAAGAATTGCTTAAATGTTGGCGCATAGCACCAGAAGGCAAACAAGCTGTTAAGAAGCACAGAAAAGATGTTTTTTTAGTCGCTGTGACTTTTATCAAAAAGTTCTCCGTTCTCAGACACCAGTGATAAAAAGAACTCAACATCCATTCTCTTCTCTCTTCTGGAAACCTCTTCTTCAGTGTTTACACTGGTTTTCAAAACAGCTATAGCGCCACCAATCTCACCCTTTTGTGCAACAGCAGCGGCTCCGTGCATGTGAGCTAAACCTCAGATCTAATTGGACGGCCCGTTTCATCGGGGAAGAAAATTCGACATACAGGTCGCAAAAAAAAAAAAATCTCGCTTTGTTGTGCCATGATCGATCCCACCTGGTGTGAATAGCTCCATAGGGATCTATTGTTTTGATTCAAGAGTGTCATCGCGTTGTACATTTGTGTCACTTAATCGCGCTTCATGTGAAAGGCCCTTTAAACTGCACACACCAGCCATATTTAAAATATAAGATATGAGAGAAGTTGTACGCATTTATTTTTGAACAATTTACACATTTTACCTTTAAAACAGCTATATGCAATTTTTAGCGCCCTCTGCTGACTGAAATGCAACAGCCCTTCTGTTTTCCCTCATCTGGTTGCAGCTGCATATAGCTCTGAATTTGCTTTTTGGGGAAAAGTGGTGGAGCTGAATAGCTTTTTTACAGTCGGGGTTTGTGGCTAATTTCAGGGTCTGAAAAATATAACCAGAAGCCTGAAGCGAAGAAACTAGTCAGATCTAGTGGTTAGCAACATATATGATTATTACAGGTGTAGAAACACTGCAGCTTTAAATCTGTGAGTCCTAACCCTTTACTCACTTTTACTCCAACTTCCTGCTGCAGCGTTCTCTTCATCTACATGATATTTAGAATTTTGAGCATATTAATAACAATTAATTATAATGAAATTATTCAAACTAAATTACACTTATTAATTATTAATGTATTAATAGTGTACAGAATATTCATTATCATTCCATTAATTTAGACAAATACTAATGCTAATAAACACTGCAGTATGGGTATCAGTTCAAAATGTCAGCCTTTACGTCTCAGTCATCATAAAACCTTTAGCTCCTGATTGGTCCGCTCCTGCTCTGGTGAGGCTCCACCCACGATCGCTATCTTTCAGGTGGAGGACATCCTGGATGGGGGTGTCAACCCATTGAGGGTGCAATCGCACACACATTCATACACTATGGACAATTTGGAAATTCCAATCAGCCTACAATGTCTTTGGACAGCGGGAGGAAACCAGAGTACCCAGAGGAAACTCCTGAAGCACAGGGAGAGCATACAAACTCCACACACTCAGGACAGAGGTGGGATTCGAAGCCAAACCCCGGAGGTGCGAGGCAAACATGCTAACCACTAAGCCACCATGCCCTCCAGTTTGTATACACTACTCAAGGTTTTGTTGTTGTTGTTTTACATATTTACAAAGTATTGATTCATATTCATGCTGCAACATGTTTTATGGTTCTATGCTCTTTCATACTCTAGTTTGCTACAATTGCACTAAGTTTCAGGGGAATGTTAAATTAGAACTTAAAACATACACCGGCCCCTGTAATAGGCAAAATATTGGATTTTTTTTTTTTTTTCTCAAATGAATCAGTCACATAGAGAACTCATTGAAACACAGTACAATACAAATAAATGTGCTATTTTTATCCCAGCCAGTGTCACTAGCTCTTTCCTCAGCAACCACAAACTCACACTCAGAGCTTAAAATACATTAATTTGAATGTAATGTAATGTTATCGCATTGAAATTCAGATTTATTTTGCACGCTGCAACATGTTGTATGTTGCTATTTTCTGCACCAATCTTACTGTTTTATATCCAATCATGATTTTGCCCGTAACTTTCTGCTATGTTTAGAAGGTTTCAGTGAAATCAGACATGATCTCATCTCAGTGTGGAGCAGGAACAAGGCCCCCTTGTCCACTTTCTGCCCCTTTCACTTGCCCTAATTACCCCAGTGTGGTGGGATTTAACCTCTAGGGAAACACCCAGCGTCTGCACAGTGAATGTTCCCATAATGCAAAGTGTTCTCATGGAGAAAAGAAACGAGCTCAGAGCAGCATGGGCTTTTATTTAGAGGGATTAATTACACCAAAAATAATAACTTCTTCCTCTTAGAAACAACAGAAAAGCAGACTAAAAGCTAGAAGAAAATCTTATTATTTGCAGCTAAACACGTGAATCTTGAGAATCCTGTTCTAACTTTATTTTAAAATGTTTTTGTCTCTTTTAATTATTTTGATTTTGTTCCTGTTATTTTAGTACAGATGTTGTATATTTCTGTTCTGTATTAAAATAATAATAATAATGATAATAACAATAATAACGATAATAATAATAATAATAATAATTTTTCATACATTTAAAATGCAGCTAAAAATGAAGTAAAAGTAAACAAAGAAAAAAGAAACTAGGAAAGTAATAGAAAATGCCTAAAATAATAGCAGTGACAGAAAAATATTAACAAATATATAATTAAAATGTGTAAAAAAAAAAATAAAAAAAATTACAATAATTAAAATATAAGAATGTAATGTGAAAGTAAAAATAACATGTATGTTAAGGTGAAAAATTTAAATAAATAATAAAATACAACAAACATTATTTCATTGTCAATAAATAAAATAAATGTTTGCTTGTTTGTTTGTTTGTTTAAACAAAGATTTAGTTAGCTTCAGATTCATTTGTTATTTTATTATTTATTTTTATTTAAATTATTGTTATTATATTTAGCAGCTTGCTTTTTTGTTTATTTGTTTGATTGTGTGTTTTTTATTACATTATGTTTAAAATGTGCATTACGTCCTGTGATGCCAGCTATTAACCGTAATTAAACGTTTCTGAACTTTTTTGTCGTTCTTGGTCCCTTTCCATTTCTCTTTCTTTTCTATCTTTCTTTATTGGTGGCTTATTTCATTGTTTGTTAATAAACTCTATCTGAGTTTGATACTTTAAAATAGATAAATAAAACTATAAATGAATAAATAAAGGAATGGGAGGTGTGTGTGATTTATAACACACTGCTTTTAGACAATCACACAGTCAGTGTTGTGTAATTTAATTTGTGTGTGTGTGTGTGTGTGTGTGCGTGTGTTTGTGTGTGTGTGTTTAAACTCCCTGACGGATGTGTTATATGATTTATTGGCTCACTTATGATTTATTCGTTCACTTTTTAAAATAAAAACACATCATTTTAACCTCAAACATCACTGAGATTACATCCTAAAACTTTACGAGGTGAAATATTTGACATTTTTACGAGGTTTTGTGAATTTACAACAGCAATAAACTACAAAGATGTTTTGTGTTTCATTAACATCATCAATAAAGTGAAAGCTTTATTAAACTCTCCACTGAGGATGTAATTGAAGTATTAAAAAGAATATATGAGATTCATTTCATCTTAAGCATATTGATTGTTGCAGTGTTAATGTGAAAGCAGGTAAAACATCAGATAATCATGGAGGTGAGTAAAGAGGTAACTGTCTGTGTGTGTGTGTGTGTGTGTGTGTGTGTGTGTGTGTGAGAGAGAGAGAGAGAGAGAGAGAGAGAGAGAGACAGAGAGAGAGAGAGAGAGAGAGAGATATTGGGTGGTGTGATGAAGCGTGGTTACTGTTACTGAATATTTTCCTAAAACAAGTGTCCGGCCGTACTAGTCGCTCTGAATGAACTGTTACTATAGAAACAATAACAAATTAGAACAAGCACATTAATATAAACCTGGGATTTCCAGCTGCACTCCCGTTTCTGCTGTTATAGAAAACAAATCAACACCTTCTGTTCAATCACAGTCCAAAATGGATCAGCGCTGTGGTGTAATACAGTGTAGAGAACGACACCGACACCGTGATGCTGAGTTTAATGCCTCACTGTAAGCAGATGTTTAAAAACTGTAATACTATCATGTTTTTGTGATGCATAATGCTAATACAATAGCGTGTCAGATATTCCGTGCCACTGGTTGCTGTGTGATATTTTACCGTCTGGAATGTGAAGCTCTACAAACAGTAAGCCATCATCTCCATGTTTGCACTGGGATTTCATTATCTGAGAAAACAGTCTCCCAGCTCAGATAAGAGTCCGGCTATAACTCTCAGGATCAGGTTTTATAATTCCCACATCTGTCTTCTGAAGCGTGAGACTGTGCTTTAATGTTTACATTTTATACAATGAAATGCAATAAGAAGCTGCAAAAACACTGAGATCTCCTTTGTTTGAGCAGATGTCCAAACTCATGGATGACATCTGAAAAGGTCAGACATCAAATCAGGAAATTTGCGTTTAGCCAAGATAACAAAATGCATTAACTACTGTTACAGCATGATGCTACACGAGGTCTTTTAACGAGACATAAATATTTTGGATTCTGATTGGTCAGAAGGTGACGAGTCATTTTCTGTAACCGCAGCTCTGACAGTAGTGCAGCTGCAAAATCACCGGTCTATATTAATGCTCTCTTTCAAATATGTTGTCAGGTAGGCATGGAGACAGAGAGTCAAAACAAGAGTCATAACCTGAGCAAGACAAGAACTAGGACACTGACGCACAAAACACAGAACACTCAACATACAAAAGAGACTTAGCGACTAGACGAAGGACTAACAGGACTTAAATAATGAGACGAATCAAGGAGAAAACACAGAACAGGTGAGTGTGACCAACAGGAGAGCAATAGCATGTGACAGGATCATGGGATCTGGTTGTAGTCTGATGGGGCTGATGGGAACTGAAGCCCAAGGTGGCCATATCATGGCCAAAACCAGCACTGATATAACATGTTATTGCATCTATAGTAACAGCTCATTCACAATGACTCAATATAGAAGGATTTTTCAAATGTGTTGATATGGTGAAGTTTTCTTGAATTAAGGCAGTGTTTATATAACATTCATGGAAGGAGTTTCAAGTTTTTCGACTTCAGGACAGAGGAGACACAGAAATCTGCTTTATTAATAGCCAGATAGAGAAAAAAGAGAGGCTGGTGATGGAACAACTATTTATAGCTGCTATAAAATAAGTAAGAACAGGAACTAACTTATTTCGCTGACGCTCCACGATATTAAATTTAACTATGTGGACTAAATATAACTAAATGGAGTTAAAAAAAAATATGTGCTGCTTTTTAAATTGCATTGGTAAGCTAATTCTTTAAATAAATAAGGGTTCTACTTGGGGTGGCATTGCTGGTTAGGACGTTTGCCTCACACCTCTGTGGTTGGGGGTTCGAATCCCACCTCCGTTCTGTGTACACGGAGCCTCTATGCTCTCCCTGTGCATCTGCAGCTCCTCAGGCACTCCACTTTCCTCCCCAAAGACATGCGTTGTAGGCTGATTGGCATGTCCAGATTGTCTGTAGTGTGTGAATGTGTGTGTGATTGTGGCCTGTAATGGATTGGCACTCCATCCAGGGTGTCCCCCGCCTGGTCCCCTCAGTTCCCTGGGATTGGCTGCAGGCTCCCTGTGACCCTGTGTAGGATAAGTGGTACAGAAAATGGATGGATGAGTTCTATGTGGAACCCTCTCTGATTTCTCTGAAAGGATCTTTTTAGGGTTTCTTCATAAGAATAAACCAAAGAATCCCTTGTGCTTCTATATTCAGTGATCCATACCTTGGTAAATGAGTGATATTGAGTAAATAAAAGTTATATTTAACTAGATGTGATGACACTGTGGATGCTGATGTTCTTTTACATTAAAAATGCTGACCAATGACTGACAGAGCACCTCAGAGGAGGTGGAGTCTAAAGCAGCAGATCCAAAATAGATCCCACGTTTGCGTAAATGAAAGATACACCATTTATTTTTTTCAGGATTTTTCACACTAACACTCTGGACCTATCTCACAGTCAATATGAGTTTTTGATGAGTAAATGAAGGTGAGACAGCTCTCGGCTGTGAGCTCATGTTATCTGTGTACTGAACATTTAAAGCACAATGTGACGTTTGAAGACGAGACACACGATACACGACTTTTCCATGAGCACTCAAGCTGAATGTGATGTAAAAGATCCTGCATTTTTAACCTGTCTGACCTCCCGTCTCTCCTTCACGTCTGTCTGTCTCACTCCCTCTCTTTCACACTCTCTCTCTCTCTCTCTCTCTCTCTCTCCTTGTTTAAGGTTTATGGTGCTCTGGTCCAGGTGGAATGGGGTTTTGGGGTTAAAAGCTCTTTTATTGCAGCGTTTCTGAAGCCAGCACAAAGAAACAAGAGAGCGAGTTTAAAAGATGAGAACATGAGATAAGAGCTTCAGTTCCTCCTGAAACATTTTCTATACTAACATACGACTGTAGAAAGAAAAGATGATAGATAGATCTTTTCTTTCTACAGTCGTATGTTAGTGTATATCTATCTATCTATCTATCTATCTATCTATCTATCTATCTAATAAACATATACTGTCTGTCTATTGTGAGAATGTACAGTTCATTTACACTCATACAGTATAAATATTTTAATTATAGTTACATAAGTATGCAACTTCTCTCTCTCTCTCTCTCTCTCTCTCTCTCTCTCTCTTTCACTTTTCTGTGTGTGTGTGTGTGTGTGTGTGTGTGTTCACGTGTGTGAGATGTGATCAAATGTCCCGGGTGATCCAGGACAATCTCGGTAAAATGGGACAGACGAAATTTTAAACCCCTGATGATGGCAGTGGTGAGAGGCGAAAGATGAACACACTCTCTCAGAGAGTTGCTCAGACTGTAACACACTCAGACATTAACACACTCTCTCAGAGAGTTGCTCAGACTGTAACACACTCAGACATTAACACACTCTCTCAGAGAGTTGCTCAGACTGTAACACACTCAGACATTAACACACTCTCTCAGAGAGTTGCTCAGACTGTAACACACTCAGACATTAACACACTCTCTCAGAGAGTTGCTCAGACTGTAACACACTCAGACATTAACACACTCTCTCAGAGAGTTGCTCAGACATTAACACACTTGCTCACATATTAAAGCATTCGCTCACTTAGTAACACACTCACTGAGACTGTAACACACACTCAGATTATAACTGCTAAAATTACACACTTGCTAAAAGTGTAACACTCTCACTAAGAGAGTAACACTTTCAAACTGTAACACACTCAGAGTGTAACACACTTTGCTCAGCCTAACAAACTCACTGAGAGTGTAACACACTTTGCTCAGCCTAACACACTCACTGAGAGTGTAACACACTTTGCTCAGCCTAACACACTCAATGAGAGTGTAACACACTTTGCTCAGCCTAACACACTCAATGAGAGTGTAACACACTTTGCTCAGCCTAACAAACTCACTGAGAGTGTAACACACTTTGCTCAGCCTAACACACTCAATGAGAGTGTAACACACTTTGCTCAGCCTAACAAACTCACTGAGAGTGTAACACACTTTGCTCAGCCTAACACACTCACTGAGACTGTAACACAATTGCACAAGGACAGAAAGAATGAAAGAAAGAATATTTAAAGTCCAACTCTGTTATATGAAGCAGATATTTTCAGGCACTAATCATCATCAGCTTCCAGCTTTAACACACTTCATAAATCTCACTCCTACACACACACACACACACACACACACACACACACACACACACACACACACCCTGCTGTAGAATAAAATGATGAAGTGTCAGTGTCACACTGGAACGTCTTCACACACTTCTCCAAACACTCGTCTGCATTTTTTCATCCCACATTTCGTCCAGCGCCGAGTTTTCTGTGCCTAAACGTGTGTGTGTGTGTGTGTGTGTGTGTGTGTGTGTGTGTGTGTGTCTTGGTTAATGTCGTCTCATCACATACACTCACTTGTTTTTGATGGATGATTTGTGAGTGAAACAGACACATTACTGAGAGAAAGAAACAACAGAATGAGATTAAACAGATCTGTGTGTGAGTTCAGTGTGAGAAAGTGAAAAAAGGGGAAATTTTGGCGTTGTTCCTCAGAGTCTCTGTGTAAACATTACAGTGTTCTCCCATGACCTGTCTCACTATTCTCAGTGTTCTCACTCGTCTCACTCTTCTCACTGTTCTCAGTGTTCTCACTCGTCTCACTCTTCTCACTGTTCTCAGTCGTCTCACTCTTCTCACTCGTCACACTGTTCTCAGTCGTCACACTCTTCTCACTCGTCTCTCTCTTCTCACTCGTCTCTCTCTTCTCACTCGTCTCACTCTTCTCACTCGTCTCACTCTTCTCACTCGTCACACTGTTCTCAGTCGTCACACTGTTCTCACTCGTCTCTCTCTTCTCACTCATCTCTCTCTTCTCACTCGTCTCACTCTTCTCACTCGTCTCTCTCTTCTCACTCGTCTCACTCTTCTCACTCATCTCACTCTTCTCACTCATCTCACTCGCCACACTGTTCTCACTCGTCTCACTCTTCTCACTCGTCACACTGTTCTCACTCGTCTCACTCTTCACTCGTCTCACTGTTATCACTCATTTCATACTTCTCATCGTTCTCACTGTTCTCACTCGTCTTACTCGTCTCAATCTTCTCACTAGTCTCTCTGTTCTCACTCGTCTCACAATTCTCACTGTTCTCACTCGTCTCACTCTTCTCATCTCTTTTACTTGGCTCCTCATTTTCACCTTGGCTCATCTGTTCATGTCAAAATCATCTATTTAAATCAAACGTGCAACAATAATAAAAATGTATTTTCTAAATAAATATCTTCATCAGGTAGCAGTGAGTTCTTTTTATTTCATTGTGTGATTGTTTTTGCCTTTTATAATTACACTGTGGAAGGAAAGAAAGAAACACAAATAATATGTGTTTTTTTTTTTTTTCTTCTTCAGTTTGTTCTAATTTTTTGCATGTATAGAATACGTATGTATTGGAATTCAGTGCTGTTAATATTAGCACCCTTGGAATTCCAGTAGTCCAGTCAAAATAGTGGACAGGAACTAAGTGCTGCATAATAAAAAGTTTAAAATCATAATAAGCAGCATTCCTTTGTAATAAACATTAACACTTTTATATGTTTTTTTTAAAAATATATTTTATATATTTTATATATTTTATGTGTTACCACAATACAGGCTCTCTCTCTCACACACACAGCTGTGAATGAGTCTAATTAACCAGGCTGATGTTAATTATTTTGTGAATTATTATTAATAATCATTCGATCTATTGTCAATTTCCACAACAACTTCAGCAGCAGAGAAGGGCTGTGTTAAACATGATGAAGAACTACAGGTCAAGTTAAAGTGTTTAAACAGACACGGTCCTTGAGTAGTGTCCCGTTCCTGAAAATAATCAACAGGACTGCGAGACTCATGATCAGGACAAACAGCATAAAATTTGGACTTTTCTACAAGAAAAACTGGACATTGATCCAAAAGGATGTGGAGCTCCACTCTCAGTAAAAAAAAAAGGTAAAATCTAGAACCAATAATAGTTTGTCCTGTCTTTTCTTACTGAGATAATATGTGTGTCCCTTTCCTAAAAGATGCAGTGCCTGTGTGGTCCCAGGATTTTTAATATTTGAATACAGTTGTTTGTACAGATGCCTGTGGTACTTTCAGTTGTTTGGGAATTGCTCCTAAGGAGGAAGAGAATTTGTGGAGGTCATCAATGATTTTTTTCTAGGGGTATGTGTCTCAACCTCCCTAGTTCAGTAGTCAGGGCACTGATCAGGGAGTCGGCCATTTTAAGGGCTGTCTCAATCACAAAATTTTTCCAGTGCTCTGGAATGTTTGCTCCCTAAAAAATCCCACAGTGCACCCCAAAAAACAGGCAGCATTGATGCTTACTGGGTTCCCTTACTGGAAATGATGTCATATTTTCTGAAGCCTCTCAGCTCAAAACAAAATGGGGGACGAATTCTCAGCCAACTTCATCTACAAATGTAAGTAGCTTGTTATAGTTGTAGCTCTCAAATAATTACATATGTCAGCATTTATCTGACGGTTTAAATGTACGCTTTGTTTGAGTCTAACGACTTTTAAAAATATTTAGCTTAGCTAGCATACAATCCTGCTTCAAGTACCATGACAGAAACGTGTGTGATTAAGCTAACACGTGTATATGACATATCGGTCCTGCCTGTTGTTGATAAATTCCAGTGGTGACATTTTACAACACGAGTACGTAGTCATGATGCCGGAGTCATCAGGGTCCCAATGTGTAATGAGCCAGGGTCTTTACCAGTGCTCGAACTCATGTACATGATATACTGATTCACGACCTAGGGAGCTGATTGAGACGCACCCTAAGTCTTGGGTGAGTTACCACAGCTGCACTCCCAATTACCTCCTAATTATGACAACAGGCCAATCAGAAGCTACGAAATGTCATTACACCAATTTCTGTAATCTTCCAGAATGTTTAAAGAGGCCATCAAATTGGTATGTGTAAACTTTTGACTCACTGAAATTCTGATATAGTGACTTAAAGCTAGAATTAATCTCGATTGTTTGATGTAAACATACATACTTTAAATAAACATATGATTGTCTGATGTAAACAAAGAAATGCCAAAAGAAATGTAACGAACGCCCTCATGTTTCATACCTTAAATAGTAACCCAGGTCGAGTATTTGATTGAAAGAAAAAGAAGGAAAACGTTTTTAAATATTATTTTTAATAATAATTTATCTAAAAAAAAAACAACAACATTATTTCTACCACAAGGTCTGACTGATCCCATGAAACAGCAACCTTTCTGAACCTCAGCTGTTCAGTCAGTAAGAACCCACTGCTCTGGTCATGTATCAGTGAAGAACAGTGGAATCTTCACTCAGACGTTCAGAGCCTGTGTTCTCCCTCGGTTCTCTCTGAGATACACCGCTGTAATTGCTTTCAGAGAGAAAAGCTGAGCTCGCTTGGCGTGGATGAGGTTTGGGATTATGACTCTGGTAATTGACTTGGAAAGAAACTCTCAGTCACGTACGCGTTCTGGAGCACAAGTACCTGAGGGCCAGTGTGGAGGGCCGGAGTGCAGATTAGGACGAGGCCGTGGTGAACGCCATTAAACCCCGATGGCTCTCATGTTCTCCTTTGAGAGAAAAACATTAAATGAGATAAAATTGCTCTGGTTTTTAGTCTGCTGGGATAAAACTCAGCCACACTGAACAATTTATTACGACTTTTATTTAACGATGAACTGAGAACAGAGCACATCGAACAGATTTCAACGGGGATTTATTATATATTTTATAACTTTCACTTGTGTCTGAAAGCAGTTATTATACAGCTTAACCGAAGGAAGACTTCACAATAGCTTTATACGTGCGAAAATAAATAATTGAAATACACCTTTAAATGTCAGTAAATGCTTTGAATATTAAGTATTGTTTTTTTTGTTTGTTTGTTTTTGTTTTTATTTATGCAGTATTTAAGCACAATTGTAGAACATGATAATAAATGAACCTCTTAAACTCTTGAACTTGTCTCATGTATCAAATCTGGATTTTCATTGCATCAATCGAATCTAACCAGTTATTAATGACTAAAGTTTAGCTTGCAGCTAAAAAAAAAGTGTTCATTTTTTTAAAAACATATCAAATTTACTTAACCATTCATATTTTTTTCCGTATTTAGGCTAGCCACATGCCATACATCGTTTGAAAGGTTTTGATGAGTAGTTTACATTTACACCTACACTTCCACCCCTCAAGCTCACATATGGAAGTTAAAGCCCGACACTTATACCCACATACTGTACTTTGAGCACTTACGAGTACATGCACAATGTTCTATGAAGCTTTTATTTTTACACATGTCCTTGGACTACATTATTTTCAGTGGTTGTGCCACATAATTCAAAGTTAACTCTCGAGAAAGCTTTCAATTTCTGTTTAGCTAAAGCTCTTCATAAGATGTTCACATCGGTATAGAAATGTCACTGAATGGTCACTATTCCAGCCAGCACAACCAGACTGAAACCACATACCTAGAAGGAAAACATGCATGTGGTCTTTTTGTCCATCCTACCCTGATTTTTATATTGAATATGTCATCAAGACTTCAAAAAATGATTAAGAAATGAATCACAACAGTGACTAAGATCAGCCCAAATCCATTTTAGAAAACTTTTCTTGAGGAGGTGATATGGTTTTCTTGTGATATTGACACAACAAAAGTTGTTTTCTCATGATCACGACTTAATGTTTTTGTGTACTTGACATAACGTTGTTTTTATTGTTCTGGAGGCAACAAAGACTTAGTATAATCACTCAGCATCATGGATGAACACATTCATTTTTACTTTGATCAGGGACTCAAGCTGTAATAGCTCTATGTCTGTTATTGACTGACAAATTCCACATTAGTGTCTGATATTTGAGAAGGGGGCACGCCTCTCTCTTATAGCGGAAATGAAGTCCATCTCTACAGCAGGCAATTATTAGATTAATGATGGCGATGGCGAAGACATCAATGTGCTTGCAACACCAGTCCCATTCACGTGGTGCAAGATTTTCCTGCAATAAAATGATGTCGTGAGAAAACAGCTTTTTGTCATGTCGAGATCATGAGAAAATGAATTTTAGAGCACAAGAAAACAACTTTAGTTATGTGGAGATCATGAGAAAATGAAAGTCGGGATCACGAGAAAACAAGAAAGAAAGAAAATGAACAATGCATGGAAGCTTAGGACTTCTGTACATTTTTGACATTTACCTTGTTAAGGTTTTTGTGATGTTTTATCATCTTGCGTGGTGACACAGTAGGTAGTGTTGTCTCCTCACATCTCCAGACTTCCCAGTTCAGTCTGTGTGGAGTTTCACATCTTTTCCTCTATCCGTGTGGGTTTCCTCTGGGTTCTCCTGTTTCCTTCCATCTCACAAATACATGCAGATAGGTGGACTGGGTAAGATATATTGCCCCTACGTGTGAATGTATGTATGTGGGGACCTGCATTGGGTGTGATGGTGTCCCATCCAGACTGTATTCCTGCCCCATGCTCAGCGTTCCTAGTGTAGACTCCAGATCCACCAAGATCCTGATCAAGAGAAAGCGCTTACTAAAGATGAATGAATAAAGGAACATTAGAGCACTTTAAGCTGCAGTGCAATTAGATGAAAAGTGGTACAGAAATTTATAAGAAAGTGATTAGAAGTCTTTTTTTTTGTTCCTGCTGGCTCTCTAATTACAGCTGTAAAGTTGGACTTGGTCTTTGGTGTTTTTTTCCCATCAGGGCCATGTCGTTAGTGGAAGCCTTCCACCGTTACACAGTCAGAAATGTGAAGTTAAATTATAATGAGACAGCAGCAGTGGTCCGATCTCAGCACCCACACAGGGTCAGACACGGGTGAACACACACATCTCCACCTCATCAGACACCCACCCACACACACACACACACACACACACTCATTCTCAAAGCACAAATTCATCTAAACGCCTCACTTACACACTAAAATGTCTCCTCATGTCCGAGTTGGAACTGATGTAGAAAACATGATCAATTCTACACTAATTCATTTAAATTCTAAACAGTGTAAAATATTTATAGATGTGTGCGTGAGTGTATATTAAACATCGATTAAAAATGTTGTAAAGTTTCAATGTAAAAAAACAGGATGTAAATGAAATAAAACTCTCAAACAGCAGCTGAACTCATTCTTCTGAGAAGGTCCTAATGGGTGTGGCCTGTTATTCTAATAAGCAGCTTGACTGACAGCCCTTTGTCTGAGACGCTGCCTACATTTCATTTGCTAGGTTAATTTTTAGCTGCCAGATTAGCTTTCATTTACTATTTTGGCTTTCTCTTGCTAAGTTAGGTTGCAATGAAAAGTTAAGCTTTTAGCCGATAGGTTACTTTCATTTTCTAGGTTAGCTTTCAGCCACTACATTAGGGTTCAGTCACTAGGTTAGCTTTTTGTCTCTAGATTAGCTTTCATTCTCTAGGTTAGCTTTCTCTTGCTAGGGTAGCTTTCACCCACAAGGTTAGCTTTCATCTACAAGGTTAGCTTTCAGCTGCTATGTAAGCTTTCAGTCATTAGATAACTTTCTCTCACTAGGTTAGCTTTTATTCACTAGGTTAGCTTTTACTCGCTAAGTTAAGTTTCTCTTGTTATTGCTTAGCTTTCATTCATGTGTGTATTACCCAAAATGCACTGCGAGCAGTTAGTCAGTTTATAACTGTACCATTCAGACGAGTGTGTAATGAAATATAGTGCTGCAAAAGTGAGTCCTGAAACCCGGAGTTAGCATTTTAACACTTCTGGTTCCATCGTCCTGAAGTCAATGGGTTTTTTGAATGGGTTTGTGGTTAAATGCCTGAAATAAGGTCTGTGGTTAACACAAGCTCAAGATATTTCCACGTTTTATTCTATTACATAAAATACATCAGTAATACCCCTCTCATGATTTTTTAAAGCTTTTACGTGTCTTGAAAAAGGCGGTTGCTAACAAGTGGGACTACAGAGGTTGTCAGGGACATTAAACGCCATCACACCGAACAGGAAAACTCATCTATCTACTACAGCCTCGTTATGTTTATTCTCACACTCTTACAAACTACTCCAAATCAAACTTTCCAACTTGTAGATTTATCAATTTATAGTATTTTCCAATTGTAGACTTTTCAAATTGAAAAGTATTTTCAAATTGTAGTGCTATAAAAGCTATCGGAAGCTTAATGGTGGTGATACTGAAGTCCGTAGTGTAGTTCATGTATAGAGTAACATTGTCTTACTTCTGGCGACTGTATTTTGGCTTCAAAATTCATAAAAGTTGTGTTCATTTGTGAAGATTATCCTGATGAACTAAACATGTAAGAATCATAAACTTTTTTGGTCACAGAGCTTATTTTCTGCAATAATCCCAAACTCCTATAGGAAAACTCCTATTGGCTTTTTGTCAAGGAAAACAGGGTGATGCTAACCAGGCATCAGGATTGGACTACAAAAATACATCATCCCTGCAGCACTCTATGAGGTGTAAAGGTATACTCAGTTTTTTGGAACTCAGAGCTCAAGGTCACATGTTTCCTCTCTTTTAGCTCATCTTTGTCACAAACTGTGTACTCTTTTAAGCTTTCTTTAATTATTGTTATTAAGTGTTAGAATGAAGTTGAGTGTTTGGGAAGCAGATGTGTGGTTCAGCTTCATATCATGTAAAAAAAAAAAAAAAAAAAAAAACCACAGACAAATCAAAAGCATGTGTTACATTCATTCCATCTGTGTGTTTTTCCACAGTGGGATTTTATTCTTTCAGCACATACACTGATATTTATTATCATTAAAACTATTATAAAGTTATTTTATCATTTTCTTTACTTTAGCTTTTCTCTGGCGAAACATTGTTACAATCCATTAGGAAAAAAAAAAACTCTAATGGTATCAATCATGTAATGGAAATTAGTTTAATGGTTTCCATTAGAGATTGTCTGATAACTATTAAACACCACTAGGCCTTCTTTCATGGATAACTGTTCACCAATTAGAATAAAAAGAAACCATTACAATAAACCATCAAGAACCTATTTAGGAGCAACACGCTCTATTAAACAACCATTACAGACCATCAGAAACACATTACCATTACAAATTTCTAGTGGATCTTAATGAAAGAATGTTCTAATTCTGCTGTTGTTTAATAGCATTCAGAAAATCTCAACAGGAACCTGATGGAAACCATTACAACTTTTTTCTAATGGTCTTAGTTGACTAGCAACATCAATCATCTGGCTTTAAATACTTTTAAAGTATTTAAGCAGCGAGTGTGTAGTGTTGCATCTAAAGGCATGAACTCACAAGTTTAACATAAACACAGGATGAACACACGATCACTCTAAATAATGATCAGTTCAGGTTAGGAGAGGGGGCAGGGTCAGTCAGAGTGAGGGGCGGGGCTAGCACTTCAAGGCACTACAGTCATATCAAATACAATATACTACACATTTTACATGAGATGAGGGCACGACCCGAGGCTTTGTCATATAACAAGAGTATTTGTGCTCATTTCAAGTTTACACACATACACACACACCCCAGTCTGACCTTTTTACTGACATCAGATTTATGGTAGTGAGTGATTTTTAAGAGCCGACTGCACTTTAACGGTCCTGCGTGGACAAATTCTACATTTAAAACCCAGTTTAATGCGTCCCAAAGAAACGTCTTCATAAATCAGATAAATCAAACAGCCAAAGAAAAAAGACACCAAGATGCAAGTGGTGTGCATTTTAATTTAAATAATGTTTTTTTTTCTGAAATCCTGCACTGCTGATGTGCAATTAATCATGTAACAAATAAAAATACATTTTATTTAGATAGAAATGTCAATTTTGACATGAAAATTAATGAAAGTAGGAAATTATGATAAAGCATTTCACAAAATAGCTTTTAATGATTAAATAATAACTATAGAAATATAATTACAACTAGAAAAATGTGATAAAATCCATTAGAAGACCCTCTACTCAGTCAAAATCACAAAATGACAAATAGCCCAGGCTAAACAAGTATTTTTAAAAATAGTTATTGATTCATGTAAACGGTAATGATCTCATCTCATCATCCAATCAACAGTAAACATTTATTTCTAAAGAATTTAGATTTGATCAGGATATTTTGAGGCAAAAACATCATAACCTGTGTAGGAAATGAACCCTGAATCCACCACACGTTCGATTTATTTTTGAAGAAACCCTGTTGGCTTTAAGATGGAGTAAATAAAGACGAATGAGCGAATGAGGCAGAGAATAAAGAACCTGGAGAGTTTTGTGAAGGAATTTAAGCACTAATTATCAGTAAATGAGCAGCAGGTAAACACAGCACGGTGGTACTAAAGAGTCTGTAAATATTTAGGCTGTGAAGTGCACTTGGCTGAGGGGGCAGGGGGCATTTTTTTCACAACAGTTCTCCTTCTCACCATAACGACCTGTCAGAAGCACTTCCTTTACAAAAACATGTCCATCTCTTAACGTGAAGGGCGCCTCCCTTTTAAAAAAGTTTTAAACAGGGCAAGAGGGGTGAAAGGTCAAAGGGTAAATGGTGCTCTTACAATTGATGACAAGTTGGAGAGCTTGGGAACGAAAAAGAGAAACACAGAGGTCAGGTGTAGAAATAAAGAAATAAAGGCATATAAATACATATATATATATATATATATATATATATATATATATATATATATATATATATATATATATATATATATATATATATATATATATATATACAAGAGTTTAATATAAACTGTTCTTTTTTATTTCATGGGCGAGTAAATAATTTGATATAAATATTTTATTTGTATTTTTCTGGTAAACAATATAATGTATAATTTATAATAATACTTAATTATTAAGAATAAAGTATTGGTAATTATTACTTACAATATTTCAATGATTAATAATTTAATTAATAAAATAATTACTTTATTTGGAATTATAAAAGTTTTATCTGAATTTAAAATCTTAAAATAATGATTCTAATTTAAATCATTCATGAAATTATTATATATTGATACACTGTTATTAATAATTAATATATTTTTATTCCAGTATATTAATAGTTAATGATTTAATGAATGAATGAATGAATATTTATAGTATTTATTTATTTAAGTATAATTTATTGCATAAGGTTTTAGAAAAAGTTAAAGTTAATAAAACTAACAGTATAATAAACATAATTTATATAAAAAATATTTTACATTTTTAATTATCTGAATGTTACACAATGTCAGATACAGTGTGTGTGTGTGTGTGTGTGTGTGTGTGTGTGTGTGTGTGTGTGTGTGTGCGCGCGCGCACTCTCAGAGAACATGGAAAAATGATAAAAGATTCACAAAATGTAGAAAATGTCCGAACGTTTTTCTTTGCTGACCTCATTCTGACTCCCGCATGTCATCAGTCACTTACACTGAGACTGCACACTGGCCAAAACATCATCAATAACACACACACACACACACACACACACACACACACGCACACACACACACACACACATTCACACACAGAGAGAGAGATAGAGAGAGAGACTCAATTTCTCTCAAGTTCCATTTCTGGAGCTATTTTTAAGAGTTATAATTTCAGAGAGAAAGACACATTAATCACTGCTGTTACACACACACACACACACACACGTTTGGAGAATCAGAATCATTTCAGAATCTGGGTTTATATCTCTGTGTAAAATCTGTCTCCATAGTAATAAAACTTTTTACACAATAATTTTGACCTTATGAGGATGCTTTTCTTGACCTCATGAAGAATATATATATATATATATATATATATATATATATATATATATATATATATATATCCCTTTTTATCCACAAAATGTCCAGCAAAAAGATATTAAGTTCGGTACTGAGGTTATGGGTTAGGTGTAGGCATAATATTACATTAACTCATTGGGCTTATATTTTTTTATCTGAATCAATCAGCTCCGTTCTGTTCTTTTATACAAATTTTTAAAATGTAAACAAAAAATAAATAGGAAAGACAGAAAAGACTTTTTCTCAGTCAAGCTGTCAATGGATAAAGGTGAAATGTGAAAAAGAGAGATAGAAGTGTGTGTTTTTAATAAATTATGATGTAGGGGACGCTAATAATAAACCTGGACACAGAGGAACTCCTGCACTGTTTGGGCAGAAAGTTTTTTCTCAATTTTATTTCCAAAATTGACATCAAACATCACCATGATAAAACAATGACACTGAATGAACATTAAATGTTAAATCTCTCAGTTACACTGATGTGTCATTTCTTTTCCTACTTTTCCCCCAAATCACTTTTATGTCATCTTCAAGATTTTCACATGACTGTTGCTGAAACACAGATTCATTCTGTTCATCCGTATCGACAGGATCGACTCCACCCACGTAGTTTAGGAAATCTGAAGTAAAACTTCCTCTTTGCTCTTAGAGAGGACCTTTTAGTGCCACTTAAGGCACTGGAGGTAAGATAAGATTCTTTCTGAATTCAGCCCCAAGAGAGAGCGGCTATGTCTGTAATTACTCATTCACTCACCGGTTCACTATTCACTATTCTGTATAGTGCACTATGTAGGGCGCAGCAATGAGGGACTGAATACACACACTTTACTGAGAACTACAGACAAACATCATGACCTGCTATTACATAAACGATGTTACAAATGTTAAATATTGCTACAATGTTACAATTAGCTACATATGCTACAAATTATGTTACAAATTGCTACAAACTTTACAAATGATGATACAAATTGCTACAAATGTTCCACATTATGTTATACACCAATCAGCTATGGCATTAAAACCACTGAGAGATGAAGGGAATAACATTGAATTATCTTGTTACACTGGCACCTGTCAAGGGTAGTTAACTTCTTTTATATGTTCCTCGTTCAAGTTGTAAATCTTAGGGAGATCGGGCTTTTTCTGTTGCTGCCCCTAAGCTCCAGAACAGTATAAATTACATCAGGGCCTCTCCAACACTGAGCGTTTTTAATGTTAGTCTTAAGACTTATTTTTATTCTTTAGCTTTTGATTAATTTAAATGTACTGTTGTTATTGTTATCTTTGTGGACATTGTCTCTGGATACTATATTTCTTATTGTAAAGCACTTTGGGTCAGCTTTTATTGTGTTAAATGTGCTCTATATATAAAGTTTGACTTGACTTGACTGACAAGTGAAGTGAATAACATTGATTGTCCAGTTACAGTGGCACCTGTCAAGGGGTGGGATATATTAGGCAGCAAGTGAACAGTCAGTTCTTGAAATTGATTTGTTGGAAGCAGGAAAAATGGGCAAGCATAAGGATCTGAGCCACTTTGACAAGGGCCAAATTGTAATGGCTATACAACTGGGTCCGAGCATCTCCAAAATGGCTGGTATTGTAGGGTGTTCCCGGTATGCAGTGGTTAATGCCTACCAAAAGTGGTCAAAGGAAGGATAACCAATGAACCAGCAACAGGGTCATGGGCACCCAAGGCTCATGTACGTGGGGAGCAAAGGCTAGCCCATTTGGTCCAATCCCACAGAAGAGCTACTGTAGCACAGATTGCTGAAAAACTTCATGCTGACTATGAGGGAAAGGTGTCAGAACACACAGTGCATCACAGCTTGCTGCATATGGGGCTGCATAGCTGCAGTCTGGTCTGAGTGCCCATGCTGACCCCCGTCCTGTCTGATGAATCACATCATGTGGATGGCTAAGTGGAAACCTTGGGTCCTGGCATTCATGTGGATGTTACTTTGATACGTACCACCTATCAAAACATTGTTGCAGACCAAGTACACCCCTTCATGGCAATTCCCTAATGGCAGTGGCCTCTTTAAGCAGGATAATGCACCCTGTAACACTGCAGAAATTGTTCAGGAATGGTTTGAGCAACTGACAAAGAGTTTAAGGTGTTGATTTGTCCTCCAAATTCCCCAGATCTCAATCTGATCTAGCATCTGTGGGATGTGCTGGACAAACAAGTCCGATCCATGTCCATGGAGTCCCCACCTCACATCTTACAGGACTTAAAGGATCTGCTGCTAACGTCTTGGTGCCAGATACCACAGCACACCTTCAGAGGTCTTGTGGAGTAGATGGAATTTCCAAATGTTAAAACAGACATGAGCTCACTTTATTCTTCTTTTAATCCACATTTCAGGATTTTGTCTTCAGCCTTTGAGAGTAGCAGTAATGTGATATTCCTGATAACCTTTTCACCTCTCGAGCCTCGAGGCCCTGATGTCAGAGAGCATGTAAATGTGTTTTATGGCTTCATAAAGCTTTGAGGAGGTTGAGACATAAACCCAGCTTCCCTGCAGCCTTTTATTACACGACGAGCCACATGTTTAAAACTCTTAAACGCTGCGACAGTAAAAGCAGGGGCGCAGTAATGCACCGACCCACCGCAACAAACCAACACCGCTCATAAATACTGCTCTCATAAAACCGGGTCGGGTTTCAGAGCCACTCGCTCTCACTAACCTCAGCTCAGCCATTGTTCAGTTTTTCACATTCATATGAGCTTTATTAGCATGAACACGCCAATATACAATAATATACATTTAAAAAAATAATAATAAATAAAAAAAACTTTAACCTGGTGAAGAGTTGAATACAGGAAAGCTAAAATACTGAAAACTGAAACTTCTGCTGGAGGAGAAAAAAATTAAATCAATTTTATAGGAAAATACTTTAAAAACATCAACTACTAGGAACTATAGGCTAGTGAAAAAAAATAATAAATGTAAAAAAATACAAATCACATACAAAAACATTAATATCAATAACAGTTCAATAAATGATTAATAGTGTTTTGTTTAAGTAGAGATTTGGAATATTTTTATTATACTACATTTAATATATTATAAATCCTCTGAAAACAATCATTTGTGTACCTGAAATGACTACTAGTAGTAGTGTTAGTAATAGTAGCAGTAGTAGTAATAGTAGTAGTAATAGTAGTAGTAGTAGTAGTAGTAGCAGTAGTAGTAGTAGTAGTAGTAGTAGTAATGTTAGAAATAGTAGTAGTAGTAGTAGCAGTAGTAGTAATGATAGAAATAGTAGCTGTAGCAGTAGTAGTAATAATAGTAGTAGTAGTAGTAGTAGCTGTAGTTGTAGTAGTAGTAGTAGTAGTAGTAGTGTTAGTAGTAGTAGTAGTAATACTAGTAGTGGTAGTAGTAATAATAGAAATAGTAGCTGTAGCAGTAGTAGTAGTAGAAATAGTGTTAGTAGTAGTAGTAGTAGCAGTAGTAGAAGCAGTCTTAGTAGTAGTAGTAGTAGTAGTAGTAATGTTAGAAATAGTAGCTGTAGCGGTAGCAGTAGTAGTAGTAGTAGCAGGAGTAGTAGTAGTAGTAGTAGTGTTAGTACTAGTAGTAGTAGTAGTAGTAATAGTAGTAGTAGTAGTAGTAGTAGTAAAAGTAGAAGTAGTATTAGTAGTCTCAGTAGTAGTGTTAGTAATAGTAGTAGTGGTAGCAGTAAAGGTTTAATGAGGAGAATATTAAACATGAGCAGATCAGAGTGCTCCTGTAATACAATCTCTCTCTCTCTCTCTCACACACACACACACACACACACACACACACACACACACACACACACATACACACACTTCAATCTCAGGTTTATTGTGGAAAAAAGAAAAACAGTGATTGGATTAAACATTAACGATGCCGTGGACAAACAGGACACATTTTAGAAAAGTCTTAGCTTTATCATACATGCGTCTTGCCATAGTGTGTTAAAGCACTGTGTGTGTGTGTGTGTGTGTGTGTGTGTGTGTGTGTGTGTGTGTGTGAGAAGACTTATGCATTAATAACTACAGCAGTTGGAAAATCTCATCATGCACTCAGCTTACACTCAGTGTATTTGTGCTTGTGTATGTATATATGAGTGTGTGTATGCTAATGAGGATGTATGATGTATTAGTGAATGAAAGCGAGTAGAGTTTATAATTAATGAAGATGAATAATATAAATGAAGATGTTTCTCCTCAGAGCTGAGCTTCTTCAACAGTTCTTCTGAAACTGAAACATAAATCAGAAGTCGATCTGCATGTCCTAATGGAGGCCCCATTCCTGCAGGGTGTGTTTGTGTGTGTGTAATAAAACATCTTGTCCATCTCCTGTGTGATTAAGCTGAGGTGTTTTGTGCTGGAATGTTCTCACGGGGTGGATAGGAACACCATCCCTGCAGATCCGGATGGAAATTTACTCCCAAAGGAACACCTGTATCAGAGGGAATTACCTCAGCCAGCCATGGAGAACTAATCCTGAGTGATTAGAGTGTTGGAGAAGTAGGAACGCTGTGGCATAATGAGCTTCAGAGTGTGAGGAACAGAGTTTAATTCACGCTGTAGAAGGATGAGTGATAAAACAGAGTGTGTGTGTGTGTGTGTGTGTGTCGGAGGGGGGGTTCTACAGGAAAGTTCTGAGAAGTTTCACAAGTTTTTAGTGAGAGTGCACTACAGAGATAAAAACATGGAGGATTAAAAATGATTAGGTATATCTCTTAAATTAATAGTTTTGTGGGTTGTCTTGCTTAATGTTTTTAATTTATTTATTCATGTACATTAATTATTAATTATTTTAATTACAACCCCAATTCTGAAAAAGTTGGGACAGTATGGAAAATGCTAATAAAAACAAAGAGGAGTGATTTGTAAATGTACTTTGACTTGTATTTAAACAACAACAAAAAAAATGTATAAAGACAAGTTATTTGATGTTTTACCTAATCAACTGCATAGTATTTTGAAGATAAATGTTTATTTTGAAGTTAATGCATACAACACGTTCCAAAAAAGTTGGGATGAGGCAATTTAGGACTAATAGAGATGTGACAAGTTGAAATAAGAAGGTGATGTGAAACAGCTGAGGCAATCATCTAATCATAGCATATAGCCTTCAAAAAAGGCCTAGTCCTTCAAGAGCAAGGATGGGTTGAGGCTCGTCAATCTGCCAACAGAATAATTGAATAATCCAACACTTTAGAACAACATTCCCCAAAGATAAATCGGTAGGATTTTGGGCATTTCACCTTCTACCGTGCACAATATAATTAAAAGATTCAAGGAATCCGGTCAAATCTCGGTGTGTAAAGGGCAAGGCCGAAAACCACTTCTGAATGCGCGTGATCTCCGATCCCTCAGACGTCACTGTCTTAATAACCATCATGAGTCTGTAGTGGATATCCTGACATGGGCTCGGGAATACTTTGGTAAACCTTTGTGAGTCAACACCATTCGCCGCTGCATTCACAGATGCAAGTTAAGGCTTTACTACGCAAAGCAGAAGCCATACATCAACACTGTCCAGAAACGCTGATGACTTCTCTGGGCGCGGTTTCATCTGAGATGGACAGTAGCACAGTGGAATCGTGTTTTTGGACAAAACAACCGTCGTGTTCTCCGGGCCAAAGAGGAAAATGACCATCCAAGCTGTTATCAGCATCAGGTCCAAAAGCCAGTGTCTGTCATGGTATGGGGGTGTGTCAGTGACACTTGCACATCTGTGAAGGCATCATTAATGCAGAGACATATGTACACATTTTGGAGCAACATATGCTGCCATCCAGAGCAGGACAACGCCAAACCACATTCTGCCCGGATTAGAAGAGCATGGTTGCGTAAGCAGAGAGTGTGGGTGCTAGCATGGCCTGCCTGCAGTCCTGACCTGTCTCCGATTAAGAATGTGTGGTGCATTAGGACGAGCAAAATAAATCAACGAAGCCCGGTACAATTGCGCAGCTGAAGAAATGCATAATGGACGAATGGGGGAGAATTCTGCTCTCTAAACTTAAACAACTGGTGTCTTCAGCGCCAAAACACTTAATAAGTGTTATTACAAGAAAAGGTGATGTAAACAGTCAAAAATAAATTAAATTCACAAAGTAAAACATCAAATAATGAGTTAATAATGTGTTTTCAATATAGTACAGGGTGAATTGAATTTTCAAATGACTCTTTTTGTTTGTTTTTTATATTTTCCATACTGTCCCAACTTTTTCAGAATTGGGGTTGTATTGTTTGTGCAGCTAAATATCTGCATGTTAGGGGGTTAGAGGAAGGGATGGGGTGAAAGTGAGGGTGGAGTTGTGATGGGAGGTGTGGTTAGAAGGGTTTGGTTTATATTTAAAATATTTTAAAATATATTAAAATATGTTAATTAGCAAGACAATAATGGCAAAAAAATTATATAAGAAGAGAATAAGAAATAAGAAGAATAAGACAAGTTAGAAGGTGTTAGCGTGTGGGCAGCGTTAGTGAGCAGCGTAAAGTAGTTATTGAGGAGGGCCGAATGCTGGAGGAGGAGCCATTTGTTGTGATGAATTAGCGTAGCGTTAGCTGGAAGAGTCACCGCTCAGCTCCTGGTGATGAATGAACATGAACATGGGAATTAATTAATAACCGTGTAAGTTCACTGATAATAGCACGGCACTAAAACATTATTGATGACCCAATCAGCATGCACTCACACACACACAGACACACACACACACACACACACACACACACACACACACACACACACAGAGGATTGGGCAATTAATTAATTCTCCATTTGTGTTTCCTGCATTCCTAAATTTCTCTCCCTGCTAAGGTGCGTGCTTGCGCACACACACACACACACACACACACACACACACATACCTAACTTGTGCTCATTACTCTATCATTTATAAATCATCATTATGATTCATTTTAATTCATAATTCTAACCACTCACTTGAACCCCACCCCTTTTAAACTCCTCCCCTATTCTAACCCTGCCCTATCTATCTATGTCTGTCTGTCTCTCTATCTATCTATCTATGTCTGTCTATCTGTCTGTCTATCTACCATTCAATCTATCTGACTACCTACTTGTCTATCTATCTATCTATCTATCTATCTATCTATCTGTCTGTCTATCTACCTATCTGTCTATCTATCTATCTATCTATCTATCTATCTATCTGTCTGTCTGTCTGAAAATACTGCAGTAAGAGAATCGTGTGCACTTGTTTAGTCACTTCATCCCTCCATATTGTTGGAGTTATTTTCTCCTCTCAGGAATCAGGGTGAAGGTTTTCTCCGGATCAGAAATCTCAAAATAATCTGCACTGGGACAAAAGGTGAGAGACGCCGTGAGGAAACGCTGACACAAGGCCGTGAGATGTCAGGAAGAGCCTATGCAGGGCTGCACGCTTTAATACGGCCTCCACACAGAAAAAAAATGCTTAGAATAAAATAGAAAGTGTATAAATAGAAGAGAGAGTGACTGTGAGCAGACCATAAACTGCACTTATATTGCATTTATATTCACACACACTTTATTAATGCACTGTCTTACTCTATACACATATACGTTCTGATTGGTCAGAAGCTGTTGATTATTTTTCGATAACAGCAGCTCTGACAGTAGAGCAGCTGAAAATCACATGTTTATATTAATGTGCTTGTTCTAATACACTATCGTTTCTACAGTAACAACTCATTCACAGGGACTTGTACTGGAGACACACAACATAAACCGATTAAAAACACGTGTAAGTGTTAATCTGTAAGGGTGTAACCTGGCCTGGGCATTCAGATTTTTTCTTTAGCCCTGAATAATTCTCCACTTGGAGTGGTTTGTCAATACACAGTAAAATCCCTAGTGTTGAATTAACACCCAGAGTGTTCAGTTGTAGTGTGTAGGGTGTAGGGTGTAAATTAAACACTCTGGGTGTTAAATCAACACTGGGGATTTTGCTATGTAACTGAACATCGGTAAAAGAAGACGGCGGTGTTGTAATTTTTGCATCTTAAGTGAAAGGATTGTTGTATTTTACCTTCAATGAACGGAGGCATAACCAATCAGACAGGGTTTAGAGGAAAACACGTGGAAATACTCGTGTCTTATTGGCTGACAGGTCTCAATTCTGCCAAATGCTGGCTCACACAGTCAGTCAGTGTGAGGAAAAAATGGATATAATTTATTTATTTATTTATTTATTTATTTATTTATCAGCTAAACCCTTACAGTGATAGCTTAGTTGTGCCTCCCTTTGGCCAGAGACACTAAACTAGCCGAGTCTCCTGTTAGCCAAAATATTTTATATTTTAGCATTCTGGTAGTCGTGCAAACAGTGATAACACCCGAGTCAAGTTTTATGATAAATCCAAATTTTTGTCCAACTTTCACATTTTTTAAGCAATTAGCCCTCACATGCAAGAACAGAAAATGCAGGGAAACAGTTTATTTAGATATACATTTTTGAAAAAAAAAATTAGATGGAGAAGAATCTGGGCTCATGGTTAACAGTACAGATAACACCCCTGGTAAGGAGTGGTTTGTTTAGAGCTACTATAACCTAAGTGAGAACAGGAACTAACTTGTTTCACTGGAACTAAAAAAACAATAAAAATGTATGATATGTCATTCTTTAAAACAAAAAAACAAAAACGTTGTAATGTAAAATGTCATTGCTGGTAAACTGCTGTGGAATACGAGGAATAACGCACTTGGGGACATGGTGTTATAGGAAAATAATCACTAAGTGAACATTCTTAATGCGCTTTCTTTGTCTCTTCAGCTGAAAAGAAGTGATCCATCTGTCACTCGTTTATGTCCTCAGTCTCTCAACAATGACCGTCCTTATTTGGACAGGTGTGTGTGTGTGTGTGCGTGTAGGGAGTGGTGGCTGAGGGATTAGCTCTCTCTCTGTTTGTCAGACATTGTGGTCACTAAGAGTCTCTTTAGAAGCTATTCTCAGTACCTGTGTTTGTATAAATGGGTTAAAAGGTGACCATCAAAGCTTAAGAAAAACAAAAAAGATTAGACACTGACACACACACACACACACACACACACACACACACTAACTTCTGAACCGGAGGGACATCTGAGAGACATGTTCATGTTCGGTGTATGAAGTTTACTTCTTTTGTAATGTATATAACAAGTAATGGACGATAAGAGCTACCAGTGTAGCTTTGTTTATAACTAAATAATCAGTCTAAGCCCACACAACACAACTTCCGTCAAGAGTCTGTTTTAAGCTTGCTATAATTTCTGGTACGTTTACACTACTAGGCTAATATAGCTAACAAGTAATGGAAGGTTATAGCTACCAGTTTAGCATGATAAACTCTTCATGGTGTCCCACAAGGTTCTCCTTTAGGACCACTATACAGTAATTCTCCTTTTACATCTAGCCATAATGGCGTTCACTTCTGAGCTAATACATGACAACACTGCAAGGCTAATATACCTAACAGGTAATGGTTGCCTATATATTGCATATATATTGCATATATATTGTTTGTTTTACTTCATGTCAGTAACACCATTTGTCCATAATCAGCAAAAATAAGTCTGTATTTAACCCATATACCAATCATATGTGAGTGATTTTATCACCTAGATCAGCAATATGAGAGAAAGACTACAGCTAAACCTCAACGCTAATGCTGCAGTGTTTAATTTGAAGCTCGTTAGCATTCGCTTTAAATATTTAAAAAAAAAAATCACTTTATTTTACAGAGACAATAAATGAGTAAACACTCAGATTATGAGGCTGGTGTCAAACACAGTTGTTTCTCTGTACACATTTTTTTCAGTGTGGATAAGTTTAGTCCAACGCTGCTCTGTATCAAAGCTTCTCCATTTGAAGCGATATTGTTTGTTCTGTTTGGCCTGAGTGGGCAAAAATAAAGTGTTGGGATAAAAAGAAAAAAATCAGCCACTCAGCATGTAGTGTTACACAAACCCCCTGCTGCTAACGCCCCCGAGCACACAGCACACCAGACGCTTAGCAAGAGAGTATTAGCAATGAATTTTAAGCATATAAGCAATCCTCAGTTTGTCTGATTCGATTCTTCATATGCTGTTTTTTTTTATTTTGTTCCAGATAGTTGATGTGTCATTAGCTTAGCATAAAAGCATTAGCCCCTCGTTCTGCTTTTATAGCACAATAAAGAAAAGAGCAAAGAAATATTTGGACTTAGCTAACCTTTGTGTTTAACTCCAAAGTTATGGCCTCTTTTGCTGAAAACATTGTACTGCTTAAGCCTAAGGCCCTGTTTACACAAGTGCGTTTTCGTTTTAAAAGGCATAGCTGTTGCTACAGTTATGCCCGTCATCTACACTACTCTGGATTTCAGACTTTTGGAAATGCCGAAGACCCTGTTTTAGTTTGAAAACTTCGGGCTCGCATTTCAGTGTAAACAGACCAAAACGAAGACTTTTGAAAATGAAGGCGTGGCTTTGCCCACATTCGCCCCCTGAATGGGGTCTTCTGGATCATTGCATATCCTTCCCTGATTTGTTAAGCCCCTATCATTACGCTACCTTGATCGTATACACAACAACACGAAGACTGAACCGCAAGCTTTGCTGGCTTTGTTTTCATTCTTAGCAGCCATTGTGCAGTTAAATTCTGTATTTTATAACACTGCAGCTGCCTACATGCGCAAGAGGCAAGCTATGATTAGAGAAATCGGCAGCAAATCTCATTTCAATCAGCGTAAGCCCTACATGGAACGCCGGTTTGGACTAGCAACCAACTTCCTGTTTACACTTGTATGCGCATGCCCAGTGTGCATGAATGGTCACGTGACATGCGTATTCGTTCGTGTAGTGTGGATGGAGATCGTTTCTGAAACATAGCCGAAATGCCAGTGTGGACGAGGATCGTTTTCATTTTAAAATGCTGTTTTAAAATGAAAACGCACTAGTGTAAACAGGGCCTAACATCTAATTAGAGTTATAACATCTAATTTGCTTTAGCTGCTTAGTTTTAGTCCAAATATCTGGAAAAACAAATGTGACAGCCCTGATTAATGCTAATACAGCTAACCATATTAAGCTATACTAGATTAATGCTGACTCACCGTGTTGCTAATGAAGAGCAAACGGTAAGATATAATTCAATGTGCACACATTTAGCACACCGCTTAGCATAAATGTGTTAGCATAAAACCTCATGTTTTGTGTTAGCTACTTAGCAAATCAAATCATTTTCTGTCAGTCCTTCCAGGATTTTGTGATCGCAGAAATGTACTCAAAATCAAGGAAACTCTGCGATATTTGGAGGAGCTTTGGGCGGTTGTGTCTCAGGTGGTAGAGCGGGTTGTCCACTAATCGTAGGGTTGGCGGTTTGATTCCCGGCCCACATGACTCCACATGCCAAAGTGTCCTTGGGCAAGACACTGAACCCCAAGTTGCTCCCGATGGCAAGCCTTGCATAGCAGCTCTGCTACTATTGGTGTGTGAGTGTGTGTGTGTGTGAATGGGTGAATGAAACACAGTGTAAAACACTTTGGAACTGCTAAGGTTAAAAAAGTGCTATATAAGTGCAGACCATTTACCATTATAAACTCCATGATATTTGACGGAGCTTGGAAATTTTTTTAAATTACCACGGATTTGGGCCAAGATGAGTCATGTGACATCATCACAATGCATCATGTGATGTCATCACAACGAACATTCAGCCAAAGCCCTCTTCATTTCACGTGCGTCTAATGTGAGTACAGCTAAAAAGTCTCATTTACCAACAAACATCACTGTGAAATTGATGCAAAACAATTGCATGCAATTGCAATTTCACCAAGTCAAGTAGTTTCCCGTAATAAAAGGCCAAAAGTTGCATCGTAAATTTCGAAAAAATAAATAAATAAAACGCAGCAAAATCAAGCGTTTTCCCCCTGAACAATCCCAAAAACACTCCACGAAATCCTGTCCGGACTGTTATGTGATCGAGAGAGCCGAAGTAAGGCTAACAAGTTCAGTCAGGTGTATTGTATATGAAATGTCAACGCTAATGCAGCTGTCTTTCTAAAGTTTATGCTTCATTTTGCTAATACGCTGCAGTAAACTGATTTTTTTCCATTACTTGCTAATTTGTTAACTGAACATAGAGTCTCTCTCAAATCACAATTATCAAAGCCTAAAATGAATGAAAATGTAGACTGAAGGACCGAGGTTACAGAAATGCTGTGATAGTATAAACTAACCCTGTAATGTGTATGAACTGTGACTGTGTGTGAGGAGCAGAATATTGAATATTGAAGAGAGTGTGTTCATGGCCAGCTCACAGCAACACAACAGATGGACATGGCGAATAAATAAATAAATAAATAAATAAATAATAAGGAGGAAGAAAAGAGTTGGAGCTTTTCTGATTCACCGTGACTTGCCTGTTTATCTGAAAAGTGGTCTAAGGTCTTCTCGTCCTCCCACTGTCCGTCTCCTAAAGCACAGAGTCGAGTTTAAAGATTAAAAATGTCCTTGTGTGGGCTTTTTATTCATTTTATTCACTGCTGCCTTTAAAGAATTTCAAAAAAGAATGACTCAGGAGTCTCAGTTTAGTTCTGTATGCTGATGAGTTATTTCCTGAAACAGAAAGTCAAGCTAGCCCATGTCACATTCACAATGGGAAAATGTCCTGTTATTCAGATTCGCCTGTGCTCACACATTCCTATTTTGTTTCAAGCTAAAAGTGACATTTGTAATTTTAATCTAATAGTAACTACAATTAACATATATCTGTAGTCATGTTAAACATTCATCCATCTATCCATTTTTTGTACTGCTTATCCTACACGGGGTCTTGAGGGAACCTGGAGTCTATCCCAGGGAGCTCGGGGCATGAGGTGGGGGACACCTTGGACAATCACACACACGCACTCACACACTACGGATCATTTGGAAATGCCAATCAGCCTACAACGTATGTCTTTGGACTGGGGGAGGAAACCAGAGTACATGGAGGAAACCCCTGAAGCACAGGGAGAGCATACATACACAGGATGGATGCAGGATTCGAAACCCTATCCCTGGAGGTTAAATATTCAGCTATAATTCATTATAAGATGTAACATAAATTAAAATCCATATTTTTCAAAACTTTATTTTCTATGGACAAGTAGCATGTGTCTCTTATGAGTTTGGTCAGAGAAATAAGAGCTGTCGAAATTACAAGGTTGAAATGAATGGTTTTCCCAGTTGGAAGGTTACAGTTATGTTTTATTTTATTTTATTATTTTTTTTTGTTTATTATTTATGTGAATGCAGCATTAGCTATAGTAAAGTGCAGAAAATATAGTATTTGTATATTCTTACAACAAATGTATCAGAATTACTTTTAGTCATTTTTACAGTTGTTAAACATACAAGGAATTTGTCTTGGTGAGTGCATAACAAAGTCTCCTTAGCTCCGCCCTCTTGTAAATATGCAAGCACTTTCAGTTACAAACAAACAAATCACATTGGGCCTCAGAGATAAATTACATTTGTCCTGCTGTGTGAACAACACAAAAAAAATGCATTAAAGCTAAACAAACAAACAAACAAACAAAAACTGTCTGCTTTTGCCATCTTGAGAATCCTAGAATAGACTTTTAACAACATAACTCATAGTTTCCTTTTACTTATTACCTTCTTTTTTAAAATAACAAATATACAGAAAGTAAAAAACAGTGATCAAAAATTTATTATATTCACTTGTTTTGTAAGATATTGTAAATTCTGAACTTGTTTTTGAAAAATACTTATATATATATATATCCACTTGAGTTAAAAATCCACTTGAGTTGGAGTTCAATATCAATTTTTGTTGTTGTTAAACTCCTTATTCATACAAGTGGAGTTAAGTTCGTCTCCTCTCATGTGTGTATGTATCCTGAGTGGAAATGGACGGCAGGTTTTGCCGGAGCCCGCAGGGGGATTAGAGTGAGGCGGCGGTGGAGATTAACATTCTTTAGGGATTTTTAACACTATGGGTGACAAATTTGCAACACTGGCACTGTGTGTTTCTCTGAGGGTGGGGTCTGTTAATCTGCAGGCGGGTTTAAGACAGGTCAGCCGTAACGGAGGGAAAAAATCTCACTATTTAAAACCAGCAGAGGAGAGAGAGAGAGAGCGGAAAGTGAAGCTGTGAGGCGTTACGGTCACTTTAGAAATGAAGAAAGTTCTCAGAATCACAAACAAAAAACAATAGAGCTTTTCTCATCACTCTCACCAAGAAAAAAACCTCCAAAACGCCATCATTCTGTAGTAATATAGATCCAAAACAACAACAACAACAACAACAATAACAACAACAACAGCAATGATAATAATAATAATAATAATAATTTCCAAGTAGAACTTCTCAGTGTCACCTGGAATTTGATCATTTTCCTGTAAGAGCACATTCTCCAAGTGTTTTATTTCTCTTATACCACAGTATTTATGTTTTTCTGTATGTTTTATGTTTGACAGTATGTTTTATTTCTCTTATACCACATGTATTTTTTATTAAAGAATACACATCATACTTTTTATCTGTTTGTAGTTACATTTAATGTTAGTTCAAGTTACTTATGCTATAGCAGCTATAAACAGTCATGTTCCCTCACCAGACTCTTTTAATTCACTCTTGAAATTAATAAGACATGTCATGTTACTGAGAAGCTCCAAAGGGTAAACTCCTCTGTCCTGAAGATTAGATTAGGTTAGATTAGTCTTTATTGTCGCCCTTAGGAGAAAGTTATCTTGGGCACTTTTGAGAGAACACAGTTGATGTTACAATACATATACCTCTGCAATTTGCATACAATTACACCCAAATCTGTATAAACAACAAAACATGCACACCATACAATAACCAAGCATACACATAACATACACAATTTCCATGCAGAAATTATTGCACAAATGCCCTATACTTGATTTTACCCAAACACCCTATACTTAAATATTGCACAAATACCCTACACCAAGACATACACCATGGCTCCCCCCAACCCTATTTACTTTTATATTGTTACCTGTTCAACTCTCTCCCCATGGATTGAAACTGCACTGTGGTCTCCAATAGACCTGGGATCAAAAAGCATTTCTTTGTTTTTGTTATTTTTCATTTAACATCAGGTTGTGCTGCTCGCATCACTGCACGACTTGTCTATCTCTGGCTTATACATAGCAATATCTGAATCTATTGTCAATAGACTGAGAATGGCTGTGTCATCTGAAAATCTAATAATGTAATTATTTTTATCCTGGTTTGTACAATCATTTGTGTATTGTGTAAAAAGAAAGTGGAGCTTACACAGCTTTGAGGAGCTGTAATACTTATAACCTGCATGTCAGAGAGGATTGAATTAAGTTTCACCTGCTGTTGTATAAGAAATGCATAGTATCATTTAATTATATAAGGGTTCACCTCCATCTGTTTCTGCTTCCTTACCAGGATATGCGGGAGCATGGTATTAAATGCTGAACTAATATCCATAAACATTAGTCTAGTATAAGCCATAGGATTTTCAAGGTGCTTTAAAAGAAAACGTGTTGTAATATTTAAAGCATCATCCATGCTGCTGCCATCTTTATAAGCAAATTGATAGGGATCTAACAGATGTTGTACTTACCTCGCAGTTTCTCTACCATAACGCGTTCAAAAGATTTCATCACTATTGATGTTAGTGCTACCGGTCTGAAGTCATTATTTTCCTGTGGACAGTGTTTTTTTGGAACAGGAATGATCATTTCTTTTGTTCCATATTGTAGGAATAGTACCAGTATCAACTGATAGCTGAAATAAACGACTCCAGACTGGGGTCAACTCATCAGCGAATGTTTTAAGCAGAAGAGCTGAAATACTATCCGGCCCACTAGCCTTCTTAGTATGCGATTTTTTAAAAACCTTGACCACAGCACTTGTATCAATTACTATTCTATCCTGTATTGAATCACATATCACTGTGCTAATCAAATTTCTACATGCATATAATAACTAAAAGTTAGCTCTGTTACAAAGCGCTGACACTGGAGACTCCTTCCAGAAATATTAAATAAATATCTCCTTACAGAAAACTTTACCATATAAACAATGACTATGTTTACATGGACAGCAGTAATGTAATAATTGACCTTATTCTAAATAAGACAATATTGTGATTAAAGTGTTTACATGAGCTGCTTTTAGAATATTCCTTTCATGTTCCCATTGTACATGTTATAGAACATAGATCGTTTAACGGCACACGTCATTACGTCCCCACACCACGCCGTCCGACGTTCCCTCCAGAATTTCACGTATCAACATACAGTTTGTCTTTGTTATGATACTGTATACAGTTTTGGGTGTTTCATTTTTAACTTTATGAAAGCTTCAAGTGCAGTTAATTATTTGTCATGCTATGCGTGCTAATAGCCGACTACTTAAAGCCTTGGGCAGCATCCGAAACCATGTACTTACCTACTATATAGTAGCTGAGATACATGTATTTTGCCTACTATATAGTAAGTAAGTACGCGGTTTCGGACACAGCCTGCACAACCGTTAAACGGTTGAGCACTGCCGTGTGTGCGTGTACGTGTCCTGTCACAAAATGCGGTGAAAACTCCTACACAATGTTAATAGTGTGATTAAGGTGTGTACATGTCTGTAATGCATGTCGATAATGCGACTAAAACAGGAATACTCCACATGTCTTAATTCCATTTGTGTTTACTTCGAGTATGACTTTAATCGGATTAAGGTAATCAATAATCGCTGTTTACATGCTAGTCTCTTAATCAGGGTACTGTCTTAATCGGATTAATATCGGATTATTGTTGTCCATGTAAACGTACTGAATTGCAGATGTTTTGCTTTGTTGAATAATAAGGTTTTTTTAATCTGTGTATTATTAGGTTTAGTTTATACAGATGGTCTGTCGACATTTCAAAATTAGACATACAGTGGATATAAAAAGTCTAAACACCCCTGTTAAAATGGCAGATTTTTGTGATGAAACAAAAATGAAACCATGATAAATCATGTCAGATCCTTTCCCACCATCAGTGTGAAATTTCACCGTATAAAAATACAGTGAAAAACAATCAGAAACATTTTAGGTAAAAATAGGACAAATTTTTTTAAAAAAAAAAGCTTACAAAGCATTTACAGGGTCTAACTGTCGTAATGAATTGATCAGGAGAGGGGTATAAAAGAATTTCCAAAACATTAGATGTACCATTGAACACCACGAAGGCCATCATTTGGTGGAAAAAAGCACATCAACATATCCATGGTGAAGCATGGTGGTGGCAGTATCACACTTTAAGGCTGCTTTTATAAAGGTGGACGGACAATGACCCAAAGCATACATTCAAATCAACAAAGGACTGGCTTAATCAAAAGAAGATGAATGTTTTTGAATGGCCTAGCATGTGCCCAGGCCTGAATCCAACTACAAATCTGTGGGGTGACCTGAAGCAGGCTGTGCACTGGAGATGCCCTTGCAATTTGATGGATGTAGAATGTGGGAAAATATTTCCAAGTCAAAATGTGACTCTTACCCAAAAAGACTGAGTGGTGAAATAAAATCAAAAGGTGCTTCAACAAATTATTAGTTTAGGGGTGTGCACACTTATGCAACTGGGTTATTGTTTTTTTTTTTTTTTAAAAATATTTAAACCCCTCCTTCCATAAAGGTTTCTGATTGTTTTTCATGTTATTTGTATACTTTGCAATTTCACATTAAAGGTTGGAAAAGATCTGACATGATTTTACTTACTTTTACTTTTTTTTTTTTTAAACTGCCATTTAACAGTGTGTAGACTTTTTCTATCCATGGTAGTCTTTTAATGACACACAGCTGGTGTAACCGGATCTGAGGCACAAATGTTGTGGTTTGGTTTTTGTTGTGGTACATTAGAAAACATCACGGCCTACCAAAACAATAAAAGGGAAAAAAAACAATCACTGTGAGCTGATTTAGGTTTGATCTTCAGTTGATTTTCGATTTCATTTTTGACTGACTGTCAAAATAATATTTGATGTTTAATATTTTCACTCAGCATTTCATTTCATTTTTCTTAAAATTGCATGTGCAACATGTAGTCTAAAATGATCAATAATCCTGTTTTCTTTGTTTATACTGTAATTAATTTGTTGAAATTTGATCTTACTCATTTAGATCCCATGCATGTGTTCATTTATTAATTTATGTATTATTGATTTGCTGTTTCTGTGCATTCTCAATTCATTTATATGATCATTTCTCTTTTAAAATGTTCCTGTTTTTCCTTTTTTTGCTGTAAACTGAAGACTTTAACATTTTTATTCATCCGTGTGACATTTGTCTGAGTGAAACAGGATTTTTCCTGCAGGAAATAATATTAATATTGGTGTTCGTTACTTTGTATGGATTATACAATCTAACATATTGATTCATTAGATTTTTTCCCCCATGCCCAAGCCTACATAATGATGTAACCAGACAGAGGAAGGCAAAAATCATTGCATTTTAAATTACAGTTATATAAATAAGAATGTTGTTTTTGGCCATGGACAAGAAAGTACAAGAAAAGAAAAAAAAAAAAGAAAAAAAAAAAAGAATTTCCTGGATGTTTGGATTTCTTATTGTGTTTATTGGCATTGTGGCCATGTTTCTGTCAGAATTGTTTATCTGGAGCTTCATGGAGATGGACAGAAGACAGATGGAGAGATTTTATAACTAAACCTTACAGTTGTATTAGTATGAAATATAAAGAGACAGAGTTTTGGGAGTGTGGAGAAGCTGTGAAGGAGTTGAAAGTAGGACAGCTGTACAAAAATAGATTATAGATCTCTTCTATCTCTGTGAATGTAATCTCTGCTGAAGTCTGAGGTCACGTACAGATGGGGTGAAAAAAACACTGCTTCATATGGAGACAAGACGAGATCGCTCAGGAGCGGAGATTCATTTCAGCACCAGCTGTCACAGCTTTTTACAACAGCAGGTAAACGTAGTGTGTAGTGTAGTGTGGTGCGTAGAGTGTAATGTGTGGTGTTTGATGTAGTAAGTGTATGTGCCAGTCTCTACATGTCTGCATCACAAATTTTAACTCCACTGAAAACCTTCTCAAAATGACACAAGAGCTGTAAAACACGTCGGTTCTACATTAATATTTGTGCATTATTTAATAAGGGGAATTGTATAGCGGGCATTCTACATAGACAGAATTTTTTTTTTTTTTTTTTTGCATTTTTGAAGTTTTCTGTAAGGAGCCATTTATTTCACATTTGTGGAAGGAGTCTCCAGTGTCAGCTCTTTGTAACAGTCAGAGGTAAAGCTGTAACTCTAGGTTTTTCCACATCTTATGGACAGAGGAGTTTATACTTCATGGTTTCTCGGTAACATGATAAACTTTGTAGTTGTTGTTGTTTTTGTTTTTTTTTGTAACTTCCAGAAAGAGAAAAAAGAGGCTGGTGAGGGAATGACTGTTTACAGCTGCAATAACATAAGTGAGAACAGGAACTAACTTATAGATGTATAAAATATAGATGAATAACCTGTCGATCATTAAAAAATAAGCTTTGGGGTGGTTAACTAACCACACACACACACACACACACACACATTGTTTAGTAATTATCTAACAGTGCAGTTAATTCTACATTCTAGAACCCTGCAGTTCTTTTTTTTATCAATCAATACAGAAAGGGTTAAAGAAGGTAACGTTGACACACTGAAGGCAGGAAGTGACTAAAGTGCTGTCTTTGTCAGAGTGAAAGCAGGTGCAGTCACACACACACACACACACACACACACACACACACACACCGCTAATACTAATGCTGACAGATGGGCAGCGACCTGGACTTGTGCAGGTGTGCATTTTATTAGCGCTGATGCGGGCACAGAGAACGTGTCCTTAATGCTAAAGTGAACACTAGCGAGCTCTGTTTATTTAGCAGGTTAGCAAACCCTAAATCACAGTTCTATCCAATATTCTAGAACAGTTAACGCTGTGTGTTAGGCACGTACATGCGTGTTACTGTTTGAATGAAACATACATGTCGTCATTAAAACAGTCAATTATATATAAACAGATTTTTCACAAATAAACATTAACTGAGGGATTTTTTTTTACAATTTATTTGTGGTGTAATAAAATACAAAATAAAGTCCAGTCCTGAGTCGAGCTCATAGACTTTTGGTCCTGTGTGATGTAATGCTTTGTTACAAATGTAAAGCTGCTGGAGGAGTTTCTGAAGAAATTTGCATGTCGCTCCTGCAGCATTTAACTTCGATTTGTTATGGAAATGCTTCAGAAACCACTATCACTTTATAAACAGATTTATACGGATGCAGTTTATACAGATGCAGTGATGTGTGAGGAATTTACACAGCGACACGCCTAATATCACACTGACAGCAACAAAATAAGTCATTGGAACTTCCTGTTGTTACCATTAAAATATTTCATTTCATAGCTTTTGGTTTTGAAATTAGTGTCTATACATTTTCATAAAAAACAAACTTGGATTTGGAAGTTGGATTTGATGAAAATAAAAATAAACGTACTGTTTGTAGATGAAAATTAAACATTTAGCAGTGAAAACACCCAAATAAGAGATTTTTTAGATGATTTACAGTCTTTGGAGTTTTCAGAAACAGAAATTCTGCATAGTAGTGTTGGAGAATGAGTTATCAATCAAAAATACACCAAGAGTCTTTTGCCCAAATGAGAAGAAAGATGTATTATATGATTGAAAAAAAAAAAGATCAAATAGGTCTATAACAAAGTGTCTAGCACTTTACACTGTTAAAGCTGCAGTACTGAATTTTTGCTTCTCCATCACCATCTCTGTTTGAAACATAACATTGCAAGTTACTTGCAGAGTTATTTTATTTAATGTGGGTTGTGCTTCTGCACTGCTCCTCTGTGCGGATTTGAGGTATAAGTATGGGTTGTATATTAGCTCCAATACTTGACAACAGAGGGGGTGGCGGATATGGTTTTCTTGGAGTAGAGGTGAATTGCTCTCTCTCATAGCTAGCAGAAAAAAAGTGCAATTTACCACACAGGCCATAGTAACTTCAAGGAATCAAAGAAACTTCATACCTACAGTCATGTGAAAAAATAAGTAAACCCCATGGAAATTGTTTATATATATATATATATATATATATATATATATATATATATATATATATATATATATATATATGTATATATATATATATATATATGGACAAGCAAACATTTGATCCTCTGTGAAACAGTGCCTATTAATAAAATTGAAACACTCTATTAAATGGCACATAAAATTTATATTTTGTAGTAATTCTCACAATTTCAAAACAAAACAAAACAAAAAAACAGATCAGTCACATGGAAGAACTAAGTACACATAATTACAATCAGGTGTTCAAGATTGGGTGCCAGTGATTATAACCTGTCTGGGGAGTGCAGGTGAAACCCATCTTATTTATACCTCTCTCATATCTAGTGTCTGGTGTTCTCTGTTATTGAGCTGTGTGGAGTCATCATGCCAAAACTTAAAGAGTTCTATAAGGCCTTCAGAAAAAAAAAGTTGTGGATACTTCGGAGTCTGGCAAAGGATTTGGCAAAGGTCTCCAAATTGTTTGAAATACATCATTCCACTTTAAGGAAAATAAGCTACAAATGGCGCAGATTTCAGAACACTGCTAATTTGTCCAAGACTGTCTGTCCCAGCAAATTCAGCCCAAGAGCAGACTGTCTAGTGGAAAAAATAAATTTAATCACAGGGTCTGCTAGTAAGTCTTGTAACTGCTGGTGTCAAAGTGCATGCTTCTATAATCAGAAAGAGATTGCACAAATTTGACCTGCATGGGAGGCGTGCCAGGAAAAAGCCTTTGCTGTCTACAAAGAACATTAGACTACAGTTTGCCAATGAGAATGTTGGCAAAGACCAGGCCTTTTGGAATAATGTGCTCTGGACAGATGAATCAAAGATAGAGTTGTTTGGACACAGTAACAGCAGACATGTTTGCTGCAGTACAAAGACAGCTTTTCAGGAGAAATACCTCATATCAACTGTAGAGCACGGTGGTGGAAATGTTATAGTTTGGGGTTGCTTCACTGCCTCAGGGACTGGACAGCTTGCATTCATTAATTCAATTATGAATTCTGCATCATATCAAAGAGTGCTTGAAGATAATGTGAAGCCATCTGTCCAAAAGTCGAAGTTGAACCGAAAGTGGACCTTTCAACAGGATAATGATTCTAAGCACACCAACAAATCCACCAAGGAATGGCTCAAAAAAGAAGAAATGGAGGGGTATGGAATGGCCTAGTCAAAGCCTGGATTTGAATCCCATTGAAGTGGTGTGGGGGGATATGAAACGGGCAGTACATACAAAACAACCATCAAACATCTTCCGACTGAAAGAATATTGCATGGAAGAGTGGACAAATATTCCAGCAAGCTGATGTCAGAGACTGGTGGACAATTATGCAAAATGCCTACAAGAAGTTATTTCTGCTAAAGGGGGCAATACTAGCTTTCTGTTGAATAAATGATTGAAAAAGCAAATTTTCCTTGTGGTTTTGTTCAAGTATATCAGCTTTATTAATAGGCACTGTTTCAAAGATGATCAAATGTTTGCTTGTCCAAATATGTCAAAAAAGCCAACAACTTCCATGGGGTGTACTTATTTTTTCACATGTAGCTGAATCAAGTGAAAAAGTGTGTTAATGTTAGCTAGCTACCTTTCGAGCCACCTTTAAATGTCTTACTTATTTAGAAGAAAAAAAAAGTCATCTATTTGTCTTCAATCCCTTCAGATCTCAGAGTTGTCGCCACCTCTCAAAGGCCATGCTGATATTTATTCTTGTTTTAGCAAGAGCTCTGTCATTTTCCTTTTTTTGACTGCAGGCTCTCTGCAGCTTGAGGTTTCTTGTTTTTGACGACAGCTGATTCCCCAGATGTCAATGATGATTGCTGTTTAGAACTATCCAGATTAAAGCAACATCCAGATGACAAGTTTAAATTCTAAGCAACTGTTGTAAGAACAAGCTACAAACACTCCACCATCCTCAGCACCCACACACGCGATTTAGTATAGAGCTCTTCCTTTTCCTGTCACAGGTGTGACGTAACCAGGCAGAGGTGAATGATATCAAACTGACATTTCCTATGAAATCCGACCCAACAGCTCAAATTATAAATCATTAATATAAGCTTACCGTTGCAATTCTGGGTAAAGTAAGGAGATTAATTTTTGTTCATTTTTAACCTGAAAGTTTCCATACTGCAGCTTTAACATTAATGATAATTAGAAAGTGAGTTAAAACACTGTTTGTTCTCAAAAGCCAGTCAGCACAGACGTGTTCATACAGTTTGAGCTAGTGTAGTATTGCATTACTGTGTAACCTTTTTTTTTTTTAAAAAAAAACAAAAACAAAACTGTGTTTTACCTTACAGTGCGACTATCTATTATTCCTCTTTGGGGTTGGCAGGCGTGGAAATACTGTGTGCTGTATTTAAAAGATAAAATGAGACCCATAATACCTCCCTGTTGGAAATATAATGCACTATACAGCGTGTTAAATCCATTATTTTAATATATCACAGCAGGGAGATGTTTGAACAGTGAATTGAACTCTGTTCTATATTCTACGTTTTTGGGGGTTTTTTTGGTCCAATTATTTTTGTACAGGTGGAACATTCCTTCCATAGCACCAAATTTACGTTTTCAGGAAGGAAGAAAAAGACAAATTTCTCCAGTTGGTATGTTCGCTCATTGTTTTTGTTCGGTAAAATGAGGAATGCCTTTCACGCTTAGACAGGAGCACAAAGACTGATGAAAAGCCACCGTAGAGGAGAGATATCGTCTGACTCTCATCCCCCCGTCTCCCTCCACTCCTCCCGTGCTGGACCACAGAGAACACAAGAAAGCGATTTGTTAATGGCGGCGGTGTCGAGTTTTCACTTTGTTTCGTGTTTCAGGAGGATGAGAATTACAGCGTGTCCTACACACACGCAACAAAGCAGCTCTTTGTCCAAAACCTTGACAGTAAAGTGACCCTAAATACTGCACATGGCATGAAGACGTGTTGACTGGCCTCGCCGAGCTATGACGATTAGTGATAATACACTGTTCAAATATTACATCTTAT
Organism: Ictalurus furcatus; assembly: GCF_023375685.1. Classification (NCBI taxonomy): domain Eukaryota; kingdom Metazoa; phylum Chordata; class Actinopteri; order Siluriformes; family Ictaluridae; genus Ictalurus; species Ictalurus furcatus. The sequence goes on from NC_071264.1 coordinate 19,762,221, forward strand.
GTTGATACACTGTTTAAATACCACTACTTAAATACTGTATCTAATCTAATGTTCAAATACTGAATGTTTAAAATAATGCTGTTTAATTTTTGGGTCTAATGTTTAAACCCTGAATCAATTCTGTTTTCAATACTGCTGTTTACATGCTATACCCTCCATATGAATACTGTATCCAAGGTTAACACACTGCCTATTGTTTAAATACTGCATTTAATGTTCAAATACTATATATAACATTCAAACTTTGTTTGAAATACAGTTGCTTAAATATTGTGTCTAAGGTTCAAATACTGTCTACTGTCCAAATACTGTATATAATCTTCAAACACTGTTTAAATACTGTACAATCTGCATAAATACTGTATCTACTGTCTAATTACTGTATCTAATATTCAAACACTGCATATACTGTACAAATATTGTATCTATTATTTACACATTGTACCACATGAGTAAATACTTCATTTACATTTAAATACTGTGTCCACTAATTAAATACAGGATGTTACATAAACAGGCTATAAAAAACACATTATTTTAAGACTAAAATCAGTACTTGACAAATAAATATGAACATATAAATACTTTACAGTCAGTAAGAATACTGAATCTAATGTTCAAATACTGCATTTACTGTGTAAATACTTTATCTACTGTTGGAATACTTTACATACTGCTCAAATACTATTGTGTAAACATGTTATCTAATGTTTAAGTATGGTATGTAATGTTCAAACACTATTTACTGTTTACATACTGTACCTTCTGGATAAATACTGAGTTTACTGTTCTACTATTCAAATATCTGCTGTCCAAATAATGTATCTACTGTTCGAATACTGCACCTTTTGTATAAATACTGACTGTACTGTATAAAAGTTATACGGTTGGTTCAAATACTGTACATTCTCCTCAAATACACCACCTAATGTTAATGTTCAAATACTATAACTTATGTATAAAGACTGTATCTACTGTTCAAACACAGCTCATACAGAGAATTAACAGTAATAATGTATATATTTAATCTGCCCAGGTAACATGATAAGATCATTTTCACACCAACAACATTAAGCTAACACAGTGCTAAATGTTAGGCTAAACTGATGCAAACATTACATTACATTTCTGGCATTTGGCAAACATGCTTATCCAGAGTGACTTACATTTATCTCATTTATACGATTGAGCATATGAGGGTTAAGGGCCTTGCTCAAGGGCCCAGCAGTGGCAGCTTTGCAGTGCTGGGATTTGAACTTACAACCTTCCAATCAGTAGTCCCACATCTTAACCGCTGAGCTACCACTGACCCCCATCCTTTCACTTATGTTAGCCTAACATAGTGCTTAACACACCTCACCTTAAATTAGTCTAATATTATTAATATAATAATAATAATATTATTATTAATCTAAATTAAGAACAACCTCATACTAAAGCTAGGCAAACCTCAAACCAACAAATCTAATGCTAACATTATAATAAACTTATAATAACCAAGTTCATGCAAACTGTATGCCAAATTCACACTAGCAATAGCTTAACTTATTGATGGAATTAACAAGAACTAACATTAAAAAATCATGCAAATATGCACTATTAAGATTAAGTCACCCTCACACAACACTAGCTCAGCATCATGCTAATGTGAGGCTAAACAATAATAGACCTTCAGCTAATGCTAGCCATACCTCATGGTAATTTTAAGCTAAGACCAACATCATGCTAAGTTTACACTACTAACAATAGGTCCACCTCAGAGTAATGTTATGCTAAACTAACCTGATAATTATGTCAAGCCAATGTTATGCTAAAAACACTTTAATTTTATAAGTGTTAGCCTAACCTCATGCTAATTATGGGCTAAAATGACCTTACACTAAATTACCCCAACCTCATATGTTAGCTTAATTTCATGGAATTTCAACATTATGCAAATTCATGCTAACACAAACAGGGATAAACAGCATGCTAACCTTATGCTAAAGCTCAAATAAACTGACACACACTTGTATGATTTATCAGTGTTTATTCAGTGAGTGTTTGTTGTCTTACAGCATGGTTGCTATGCTAACTTTTTAGTCCAGACAGGATTTAAAGAAGAGTTATAGTCAGTGGTGCAACACCGATGTAGGTTGTTACAGAAGTGTGTGTGAGTGTGTGTGTAGCAGGTGTGTGCTGATAAACGGTTCTGGCTCTCACACCACTTTAACACTCAGACACTTGATAGTGAAGATTAACAGAACCTTCGTTATCTCGATTCACAGAAGAAGAGACCAGGAAGTGCACGTTAGAGTCTCGCTCGCCTGCCAAAGGTCACATTATTAGCATTTTTCACCTCAGCTCTTTGGAAAAACAGCAGCAAAGTCCAGGATCCTCCTGTTCCCCCGGATAGCGCTTTATTCTGAGCTCGGATTTCAGCTCGCACACTGGCTTTTGTGTTTAATCTGAGATGTTCGTCTTGGCCATGGTGTCAAAGTGGCCTGAGGAGAGCAGATCCGTTTCAACTGCATGTGTGTCATGAAACTAAATAACGCTGAGGACATTTTAGAGAAAGTTCCAGGAACACTTTCACTCTCAGAGGTAGAGAGATATGCAAATCTGTCTGAACATCCAGTTCACACACACATTTACATCTTATTTTCAGATTAAAACTTTCACAGTGCATTATGGGTAACTCATACACACACACACACACACACACACACAAACACATGCACTGCTTACACTGGGCCATATTCAGAATAGGGTTAAGCGTGCAGTGGGGATTTACTACTGAAAGTAGACACGTCAGTATTCAGGTCTCAGACGTAACTACAGACTTAATGGCTATTCAGAAGATACGTAAGAGTTACGCATACAGGTTGTCCAAAACAGAGAGGTGTCTCAGTTACACACAATTCTGACTTTGAACTTAAGCGCTTTTTTTTTTTTTTTGCATGATTTCGGCTTGAAAGAGGAGCAGTATTAAGTCCAGCTCCACTGTCTGACAGTTTGATGTAACCACAATATGTATGGCTGAAATGTATAAATGTATGTATTAGTTGTAAATACGCTCAACACCACAATTTTTTAATTTTTTTATTTATTTATTAATTTTTACAGAGGACATCGGAGGAGACTCGTTTTAATCACAGACATTGCTTATCCCAAGGAGTGAATTTTTTATGGATAAAATTGTGAATGAATTTACAGTGTGCATAACAGATGTCAACAGATGTAAACAGCATAACAGATGTAAACAAACCATAGGTATGTTTTGTTTACAGTAGAGCACATTGAATTAGCTAAAACTTTGGTATTATTTTATCAATTCATTAAAACAAATGAGTAAATTGAAAATGTGATAAAAAAAAAAACCAAACAAACAAACAAATAAACGCCTACGTCCTACACACACATTACCTCATCACATCATGACCTCGATTTAGTATCTCGTGGCTTCATTACATTGTGATCAAGAGTAACTGATGGAGTATAATCTAAAATAAAATGAATGTAAAATAATAGGGTGTGCTGGATCAAGTGCTATTTTATGTGCTGCTGAATAATTCTATTGGATTTATTTCAATCCTCATCATGTTCTCATTCATAGTATATCATCATATTAGTCTTTTGCATTTTCATTTTTAAATGATCTCTTATGTTGGTTTACATTTGACAGCACAGAAAAAAACACACCATTTCCCTCTCCTGTCCGTCTTTTCTATCCCAGATTTTTTTTGTTTCTGGTTTAAAGGCAAGTGCTTGTGTTTAAATGTAGATGCTATTGAAAAACGGATGCTTCTGTTCCACATGCACATTGACTTTGTCTGAATATGACCCACAATGCAATATGGGTAATACACGCAGTCCCTGATGAGGGAATTTGTTGAGAAATGTAATCTGTCTTGAGTAAATACATTACAGTTTGATAACATTAAATAAAAACAGTGCACTCATACCTTTGACCCTAACTGTTTTTATTGTTGTATTTTACTTAATTTTCTGCCTCAGAAGGAAACAGAGTGACTGAATCCAGTCTTGGAGTTTTTCCAATTTATTTCACTGAGAGATATGAGGGTAAATTTAACCGGCCAAAAGTTCAGGATATTTAAGTGAAGGTAGGAATATTGACTTACTGAACATCCTGAATAGTTTATTATTTTCTTTCTTAAATTAAATTTCTTTGTAACCATGACAGCTGTGATTTAAATCTAGATTTGGAGTTATTATAGAGGCATTTTCATCTGAATATCCAAAAAAGGGCTAAAAAGTAAAGATGACAGCATATGTTAATCAATACACAGCATACACACCACCTCCAAAATGTAGTAATTATTATTCAATGGCCACTACATACATCTCATATCCTTATTAAAAATGTATTGATTTAGTGTTTATTATAAGCACCTGGAATGATATTTTGCGGTTTGGGATGTAACCCAGGACGATGATACTCTTTTCAATGGTGTCGTCTTGTTCTTTTATATCATAATCTAATGGAAATACACACATTCATATTCATTTGAACTGACCATCCTGGTAAATATTTGTTTGAGCCACGAAGACATGAAATGCAACTGAAATACAGACGTGTGAGAACAGGATGCGTTCACTCAGGAAGGAATATTAAACTGCATGAACAGACACACACACATACACACAGAGGAAAGAGAGATTCATATTACAGAATCAACAGAACTGCGTTTTCCTGCTTCATTCAATCCAAACATAGAGGAATGTGATGAGGTGATAAACGCACATGCATCCTGTCTGTTCTCATCTCTTATTCATAACAAAGGAGACGTTTAACACTCAGAAATGACACCTTGTCTATTAAAATCAGGAGATTTTTTCACCTTTCAGCTCTCACTGAACGATTCACACCAGAATCACACAAACCGTCATCCATAAAGTTTTTATTTTTCACAATGAGACACACTTTACTTTGTACTCTGGCTGAATCCTAAATGCCTTCCTGCTCCCTTTAGGGTTGTCATGATACCATAAACACATCTTACGATACTATACCAGCTGAAGTATCACAACACCAAGTAGTATCACAATACCACGCAATATTGTGCTAATTCAATGAATAACTGATTATTGGAAAAACTCAAGAAAAATCATACAACTGGCAAGCAACTAATTCAATGTGCCACGTATTTCATCTCTTGTTCCCTAGCGCAATGAAATCATGCAAATGGAAATTGTCATCAGACTACTAAGAATGAACACAACATTAGGAATAAATAACTTAATACAGAAACAAACTCCAAAAAAATCATACAATTGGGACTCACTTACTATCAAACACTGCTCATTTTCGAATGTACAAAGCGGTTGGAATAATGTTTGCTAGCTTACTAGCAAACACGGCTAATTTTAATATTTACAAACAGTGGTTAGCATAATGTTAGCCCACTTTCTAGCAAACATAGCTAAAATTAATATTTACACATTCATTTTAGCTATGCTTGCATAACGTTAGCTTGCTTTGGCTAATTTTAGTATTTACACACAGCGATTAGCATAACGTTAGCTCGCTTACAAGCAAACAGGAAATCTTTTAAAAATAATGAAGGTAAAGAGTTTAGGTTAAAGGAAGTGTCACTAACCTGTGTGTATTCTGCAAAAGTAGTGAGATGTGTCGTTTTAGCTAAAATAGCATTAACTGCCACACATACAGCATTACTTGCGGTACTACTGTATTGATGATACTAGCTTTAAAATAATACGGTAACATCAGCGGTATGTTGAAACTTTAGTATCGTGATACTACTGTTATACCATGCAAACCATACTACATACAGTAGGGTATGAAATAACAGCTTCTACACTACTGTATGTATAGTGCACTTCATGCCCAATAGACAGCCAATTAGGATTCTGCACCCTTCTCACTATAAAAGTGCACATAGGGTATTAAATATGTTTTTTGTTGTTTTTCGTTTTGTTTTGTTTTGTTTTGTTTGTTTTTGTTTTTTTTTGTGTGTGTGGTTTTTTTTTTTTTTTGTTTTTTTTTGTGGGCTGTTTCCAGAGTTAGCAACTTAAGTCCAAAAGTTATATCAGTATTTATGTGGGGAAAGTTCCTCATATTCAGGAACTTCTGAACTCCCCATTTAAATTTATGCCTCTGAGGTTGCTAGATTTTTCTTGAGTAAAAGCATCTGAGACTGGGTTTTTCAATAGTTTCTAACACCACCACATTTAAACACAAGCTGGCCGTTAAACCTGAAAATAATCAGGAGTGGAGAGGTAAAAAGAGGGTTGTTTTTTAAATTAGCTATCAAATTTAATATGATTAATAAATTCTAAAGACAATTTTAAAATGAAAAATATGATAATGCAATATATGAATGAGAAGATGGTGACCACTGAAATAAAATCTATTTTTTTTAAGTCCCTCTCTCTCTCTCTCTCTCTCTCTCTCTCTCTATATATATATATATATATATATATATATATATATATATATATATATATATATATAGACAGTACAGTGCAAAAGTCTTAGGCACATGCAAGGAAATGCTGCAGTGCAACAATGCCTTCAAATGAAATTAAATGTTTCTCCATAAAAAATAATTCTATAAAGAGCTGTAAACAGTAATAAATGAAACATAGTCAACATTTGCTTTAAAAGACCATTTTCTTAAAAAAAAAAAAAATAGTATGTAGTAGTCTACTAATAGTAATACTAATAATGCAAGTCTCAGGTACAATTGTTGCAGTTTTATAAGGAAATGAGCTATAAGTTTTATTGAGCATCTTGCAGAACCAGTCAGGGTTCTTCTGGAGACTTTCACTTGCTTCTTATTTTTGCAGCAAAATCCAGCAGCCTTCATTGTGTTTTTTGTCTGAAAAGTATCTCTTACCACTTAATATACTGCTTTCTTTACTGACATACAAACATTTTTCTGTAACATTTAATTTTGTGCAGAAAAATAATGTTTGGGAATCTAAAATGTTTTTGTACTGACTCGATAATGTAGAAGTCATAAGATTAAAAATAAAATGCTTAGATGCTTTATGTAACTCAGATGCAGTGCAACACTTGCTGATTATGGCTATTGTGTCTTCTTGAACATAAGAACATGAAAGCCATCTTTGTTGCTAAGACTGATTTTGAATCACAGATTCAACTTGTTATCATGTTCTGGAACATTCATACTGTGTGTCGGGCGTTTGGAGATAAAAATCGCTTACGCACTTGCTTTTATGCTCAACCCCAAATATTGCATGTTTACAGTTAGAGAGCATAAAAGATGAGACAGTGAGGATGAACAGGGCACAGTGGTGAGGATGTCGGTGCATGTGTGTGTGTGTGTGTGTGTCTGTGTGTGTGTGCGTGTGTGTGTGTGTGTGTCTGTGTGTGTGTGCGTGTGTGTGTGCGTGTGTGAGTCAGAGAGCGAGTGAGGCGGGTGTGATGACAGTGGTGTGAGTGTGAGCCCTGAATGAGACGCCTCAGATTCCTTCAGCTCTGATCTTATCCTCTTTCTCTCTATCAGTCATCTTGTCCAGATTCCAGCTCCTCTGAATCACCACCACTTCATGTATATGTGTGTGTGTGTGTGTGTGTGTGTGTGTGTGTCTTGTACATGTCACTACCTGCTCGTGCGTCTTTAAAAGTCATAAAACGACTTGCTTTACTACTGAAACCACAAACTGATCTGTTACTGAAATCTGTTACACTGAAAATAAACACATTATTCTTCCTCATTCCTGAGTCAGGCATGATCTCTATCTCCTTCTGTTTTCTCTGCATAGATGCACACACACACAAACACACACATGCACACACACACACACACACACACACACACACACACACAGACATCAGTATATAGAATTACACACAAATTAAAATCCACTTAATGTCACATTTGAGAAAATAAACATTTCTTCCACACTTCAGTATGACTTCTACAGATGATGTACTTCTGTATTACTTCTTGCTTCTGAAATTACATTTAAATAGGCATTGAAAGGTATTTACACCACAGTTCTGGATTTGAGGTTGTTGATTCATTTTCTAGAACAGCAGCTCTGACAATAGTGCAGCTGCAAATCACTGCCAACGAAGCTAGTATGAAGTAAATCGAACTTAAATATATTTTTAAACAATAGTGGTGTGTATAAATGGAGTAATAGGTTGTAGGCTTTGTATTTTGACTATTACTTTTTCTCATCTGAACTAAATAATAATAAATGCTGGCCAGGCCACGCCCACAAGAGACAACAGTAGCGGTCGCTACACACCACAAAACTACAAGCAACACGAGATACTCACCACCTGCTGGCATTGACGTAGAGTTATAGATGTCTGGATGATGTTAAAGATGTCTGGATGTCTTCATTCCATGCTGAGGTTAAAAAGAGGATTCCTGACATTTTCTGAACTGATCTGAGACAGAGAGAGAGAGAGAGTGTGTGTGTGTGTGTGTGTGTGTGTGTCCTTCCTGCTGCTCTGTGCTCAGTAATCATGGTGTTGGTGTTGAGTTTATCTCTGCCTCAAAACACCCTCAGGTCACTCACCATCTCTTGCTCCAGACTGCCAGACGACTGTGCGTGTGTGTGTGTGTGTGTGTGTGTGCACGTGTGTGTGTGTGTGTGTGTGTGTCTGACAGCTTGGTTTGTAAAAATAGAAGTCCTGTATAACTCCTGAGTTCCAGTCGACAGTACAAAATATTTTTTCAGACTACATCAGTACACTATTAAAGTGTTTCGAGACACATCCCTGACCAGTCATCATGCTAACAAGGAAAGATTGATTGTAGTAATTGCTTTACTAGCAGGATGAATAGGCACGCTAATTATCACCCTGTGCTTAGTAGTATAACTAAGTGTTGTGCTATTTGGACAGACTGTTTATTGCTTTAGTGTGCATATTGGAACATAGCCTATGGTGAAGAGAAGATAGGGAATCAGAGTGCTTGGGGGGGGGGGGGGACGACAATGATGTAATGAGTCTCTGTTCCAATCTGACCATGGCTGTGTCTCAAATCACATACTACCAAAATAGTACACTAACTATTCAAGGCAGTATGGTGGTTTGGGAGTTGAGATGCTGCCAGTTATCATGATAAGTTGGAAAGTGTGTGTATGCTAAGCACCATTAACACTCAATCTAGGGCAAGAGTCTGTCATTTGGGAGGCAACCCATAACTGTATGAGTGTACGTTTAGGGTAGAAAAGTTATGGATAAGGATAAGAAGATGTGAGAGTGATGTGGTGTGTGTGTGTGTGTGTGTGTGTGTGTGTGTGTGTGTTCCAGAAGCCTGTATGAATGATTCAGTTGTAATATGAGCGTCCCGCGGCACATATATAAAGTTGCTTCCGGATAAATATTTGCAAACATCCATCATCCTTAATGACATTGCTTCTGTACATAATAATCCCACCAGCTGCATTTCTGCTGCAAACACATTGATAATGAGTGACAATTCTCACTAACCCCCCTTACTTACACCCCCATCACTTTTACCCCGCACACACCACTGTAGAGTGATGGTGATGAGACAAATCCTGATTAAGCGAGAACTCCAGCGTGTTACAGATCAGAACCTACAGCCTGGCTACTTTCATTTAAGATTACTCACAATAAAAACACTTATACATTCAGGCTGGTTGTGATCTAAACTGCATCTCAAATGCAGCAGCTCTCAGATTAATAAAACTGAACTTTGTGTGCCTCAACAACAGAAATATCTCAAGTCAAGTCCCATAGTTTTTTTTTTTTGTCATTCCATTGATCACATACAGATACGTTAGGAATAAAATGTGAAAAATAAGAACTTTTGTGTGTTCATCCATCCATCCATCTTCTACCGCTTACTCCTTCTTCAGGGTCGCGGGGAAACCTGGAGCCTATCCCAGGGAGCATCGGGCACAAGGCGGGGTACACCCTGGACAGGGTGCCAGTCCATCGCAGGGCACACTCACATACACACTCACACACCCATTCATACACTATGGACATGCCAATCAGCCTACTATGCATGTCTTTGGACTGGGGGAGGAAACTGGAGTACCCGGAGGAAACAGCACGGGGAGAACATGCAAACTCTGAACACACATGGCCTCGGCGGGAATTGAACCCCGGACCCTGGAGGTGTGAGGCGAATCCTGACAGTTCCACCCCACACCACTAGAGGTCCCCATCATCACAATACAAGGTCTCTTACAGGTCACATGATCCTCATGACTTCCTCAGTTACTCGCTGTTTATATACTCCCTGGGGCGTTCGGTGGCTTAGTGAGTAGCACGTTTGCCTAGCACCTCCAGGGTCAGCGGTTTGATTCCCGTCTCCGCCCTGTGTGTATGGAGTTTGCATGTTCTCCCCGTGCTTCGAGGGTTTCCTTGGCGTTCTCTGGTTGCCTCCCCTTGTCCATAGACATGCGTTGTAGGCTGATTGGCATTTCCAAATTGCCCATAGTATGTGTATGCGATTATGGCCTGCGATGGATCGGCACCCCGTCCAGGGTGTCCTCTGCCTTGTGCCCCAAGTCCCATGGGATAAGCTCCAGGCTCCCCTATGACCCTGTGTAGTTAAGCGGTGCAGAAAATGGATGAACGGATGGCTAATACTCTCTGATTTCATTAGCTCATTGCGAAGTCTTTCCAACGTTGTTTTCCAGTTTCTGATTTACATTCTCGTTGATTTACCAGCTGACGTCTTTTGGTTGTTTCTCTTGTTATTTGACCGGATTTCTTGAATCTTTTAATTATTTTGTGCACTGTAGAAGGTCAAATGCCCCAAAATCCTACCGATTTGTCTTTGGGGAATGTTGTTCTCAAAGTGTTGGATTATTATCAGTTGGCAGATTGACGAGCCTCGACCCATCCTTGAAGGACTAGGCCTTTTTTGGAGGCTCCTTATATACTATGATTACGTGATTAGAGATTAGAGATTATGATCTCCTCACCTGTTTCACATCACCTTCTTATTTCAACTTGTCACATTGCTATTAGTCCTAAATTGCCCCTGTCCTAACTTTTTTTGGAATGTGTTACATGCATCAATTACCAAATAAACATTTATCTTCAAAAAAGTGTGCAGTTGATTAGGTAAAACATCAAATACCTTGTCTTTCTATGTTTTTGTTTAAATGCAAGTCAAAGTACATTTACAAATCACTCCTCTTTGTTTTTATTAGCATTTTCCATACTGTCCCAACTTTTTCAGAATTGCGGTTGTAACTTAATTTCCCTAGCAGCTCGTCTTCATTTTCATTTTCTGAGCAAAAGCAAAAGCTCTGGATTCTGCTTCGCCAGATGTTGATTAATTTTCTATAAATCTTGTAACAAATGAAGTCTCCATACATTTCTATCTGTTTAGCCATTTACTCCAACAGGAATAGTTACAGAAATATCTGGACTATAAGCCTTCAGCGTGTTGATTAATTTACTATAACAGCCTTAGAGCATGTGATTTATCCTTTACTTAATCATAAATTCAACGTACTGTAAAGCAGCAATGTTAATGGCTGATTAAATATTTCATCGTTGTTTCTGTTCTGTCGAGAAGAGCTCATCGCCACGTGTGGGTGAAAACCGGTGTTGATCAACATGCTTTATGTCAAATGCGCAAGTGAGACAGCGTGTGTAGCCATGACTCACTCAGATCATTCATTCATTTCATATGTTTATTCACTGTCTGGTTTAGTCATCAGGAATCTAATATTCACTGCAAAATATGAAATGTGTTTTCAGGACAAATCTGTTGCTTGTAACTACAAGCGAGCGCTTCATTCACAGCTTTCCCACATTGTGTCTCCCTTTTTTTCTGTAGATTCGCTGCAGTTCAGGTGTGTGAGGTCATGTGATACAAAGTTTTTGCTCAGTGGTCATTGACTACGTTTACATGGACAGCAGTAATGTAATTATTGACCTTATTCTGAATATTGTGATTAAGGTGTTTACATGAGTTACGTTTAGAATATTCCTTTCATGTTCAGGTTTTACATGGTATAGTACATAGATGGATTAACGGCACACGTCATTACGTCCCCACGTCACACCGTCCGACGTTCCCTCCAGAATTTCACGTATCAACATACAGTTGGTCTTCGTTATGATACCGTATACAGTTTTGGGTGTTTCATGATTCATTCAAGTGCGGTTAATAATTTGTCATGCTGTACGTACAAATAGATGACTGCTTGAAGCCGTGGACTGCGTCCAAAACCGCATACTTACCTACTATGTAGTAGCTGAAATACATGTGTGCTATACTACTTTATATAGTAGGTAAGTATGCGGTTTCGGACGCAGCCGTGCTCTCTTGTTTGCCATCAAACGGTTGAGCACTGCCGTTTATGTACGTGTCCTGTCGCAAGATGTGGTGAAAACTCTCACACGACGTTAATAGTGTGATTAAGGTGTGTACGTGTCTGTAATACACCTCGATAATGCAACTAAAACAGGTCTCCACATGTCTTAATTCCATTTGTGTTTACTTCGAGTATGAATTTAGTCAGATTAAGGTCATCATTAATCGCTGTTTACATGGTAGTGTCTTAATCGGAGTATTGTCTTAATCGGGTTAATATCAGATTATTGTTGTCCATGTAAACGTACTGAATGACTAAGGAGGAATATCTGTCTGTGGAGCTCTGTTTCATGTGATGCTGCAGAATTAACACTGTGCCTGAAGCAAATTGAATTGGGAAACAAAAACTAGCCACTTTCAGTTCCTGCAGATTATTTGGGGAAAATATTACAGATCCGGACACTGCTGATTGGTCATATGGAAATTCACAGAATCACTACACATACAGTCCCTTCTGAAGGTATTGGAGCAGCAAGGCCAATTCTGTTGTTTTCGCTATACACTGAAGACATTTGGGTTTGAGATCAAAAGATGAATATGAGACGATAGATCAGACTTCAGCTTTCATTTTCTCATATTTACATCTAGATGTGTTAAACAACTTAAAACTTGGCACCTTTAGAGGCAGACCACCCAATCTTTAGGTGAGCAAAAGTATAGGAACAGATAGTCTTAAAGTAAATTCAAGTAAATAACACTTAATATTTGGCTGCGTATCCCTTGCTTGCAATAACTGCATCAAGCTTGGTGACCCACTGACATCGCCAAACTGTTGCACTTCTCTTTTGTGATGCTTTTCAAGCCTTTTACTGCAGCTTCTTTCAGTTGATGTTTGTTTTGGGGGGTTTCTCCTCCATTTAGTCTCCTCTTCAGAAGGTAAAATGCATGCTCAGTTGAGTTAAGGTCTGGTGATTGACTTGGCCAGTCTAAAACCCTCCACTTTTCTCCCAAGATAAAGTCCTTTGTTTTGTCATTCCTCCCAATAAGACTGGATGCATTTCTCTGTAAATTGGCAGACAGATTTTTTTTTTTTTTGCCAACTCTGAATTCATCCTGCTGCTACCTTCATGAGTTATCATCAATAAAGATTAGTAAGCCCTTTCCAGAAGTAGTCATACAAGCCCAAGCCATGACACTACCTCCATCATGCTTGACCAGTGAGCTTGTATGTTTTTGGATCATAAGCAGATCCTTTCTTTCTCCACACGTTGGCTTTTCCATCACTTTGGTAGAGGTTAATCTTGCTTACAGAACTATTGTGGCTCGTCTCTGTATTTCTTTACGAATTCCAATCTGGCTTTCTGATTCTTACTGCTCTTGTGGTATGACATCTATATGTTTGCACTTGAAGTCTTCTTCGAACGGTGGATTGTGATACCTTCACCCCTGCTCTGTGAAGGTTGTTTGTGGTGTCCCTAACTGTTTTTTTGGGGTTTTGTTCACAGTTTCTGTCATCAACTGCTGTTATTTTCCTTGGCCGACATGTTGCATTTTTGGTTGACAGTGCACCAGTGGTTTCTTTCTTTTTCAGGACATTCGAAATTGTTGTATTGGCTATGCCCAGTGCTTGTGCAATGGCTCTGATATATTTTCCCTCTTTTATCAGCTCCAAAATGGCTTGCTTTTCTCCCATAGACAGCTCTCTGGTCTTCATATTGATTTATCATTTTTAACAACAGTTGCAGTCTTCATAGGTGAAACCAAGGACTCAAAACAAGAGTAAGCATTCAGAGCTATTCATTCTTTAAATAACCAATTTAACAAGTCACACCTGGGCAACAAAAAACACCTATCATTTACATGGTCCAAGTTAAAAAAAAAAAAATAGCTAAAAAAAAATGGGTTCAAACAAAAGGTACCATGTTCTAAGTTGTTTAACACATCTGATGTAAATATGAGGAAAAGAAAGCTGAAATTCTGATCTATCATCTCATATTCATCTTTTGATTTCAAACCCAAATACTGACAGTTACTGACAATACTGTCTTCAGTGTACAGAAAAAACAATTTAATTGGCCTTGCTGTTCCAATACTTTCATAATGTGCTGCATTTGATTCTTCTACTGTTATTCTTTTTGTTTGTCTGCCATGATGTTGAGACTTGGCAGCATGAAGGCCACGAAAGTAGATATGATGAAACACACACACACAGAGAGAGAGAGAGAGAGAGAGAGAGAGAGAGAGAGTCTTCTTTAGTGCTTTGTGTGTCATTATGAGATTGATGACTAACACAGCCATCGTGTTTCCTGCTCTCACCTGCCCTCAGGTAACCACTCCCACTCTCATCCATCAGCCATCATTACATCCCTCAGAGCAGCACCGGATCACTCTGTTTACACTGCTCTGTGTGTATGTGTGTGTGTGTGTGTGTGTGTGTGTGTGTGTGTGTGTATGTGTGTGATGTGCCCATACAGGTAGATAATAACCCTAACACACCGTGACATTTGAATATAATATGTGGCCTATATACTAAGCGATGCATCCACTATGGCCACATTCAAAACCACACATCTTGTCCACTATATAGACAACTAAACGTGGCAGCAACTCAACATGTGGACGTGATGATGTTTATGTAGCCGATATAGTGTATTGGGAATGTGGATTGGGACACACCCACAATAATACTGTATTTGAGCTTTTCATCAGCTCAACGAAGTCGGCTGAGAGTCCGGGAAGTGAAGTTTGGGGTTAATTACTGTTTTGCCAAAGCCTGGAAAACCCACGGATGCTCTCATCATGAGTGTGTGTGTGCGTGTGTGTGTGTGTGTGAGAGAGAGAGAGAGAAAGACAGAGAGACGGGGGAAAAGGTCCTGCACCACCTGGGTTCATATCTTTGCTCTGTCATTAACACTCTGAGTCAGAACCAGAGCTTGTCAGCATATGAGACTGTGTGTATGTGTGTGTGTGTGTGTGTGTGTGTGTGTGTGTGTTTATGAGTGTCTCCTCCTTGTGTTCTTTGTACTAGCACGCAAAACCCCAGCATGCCAACCTCCACTATGTTTGTTTATCATTATTTCTGCTTTACTTCAAAGAGCCACACACACACACACACACACACACACACACACACACAGACACACATACACACACACTATGGAAGTAAATTTGTGAAAATGAGTCTCATTAGCTTGCCTCAGTGGAATCCATCGTACTTTACCGCAGTTCAAAGTTTGTGACATTTAGTCAACATAAAACAGACGTCCTTTTTTAAATTCAGATGCACATGCACACACACGCACACACACACACACACATACACACACACACACTGAAATAAAACGTAAAGAAGTGACAGTAATGATTAATCTCATTTACAGATTTACAGATACAGAGACAGATACACAGACACTCAGACAGATGCACAGAAACACAGACACACAGACACTCTCATATATATATATATATCAACATTCTTTTCTCAGTAGTGCTAGGTCATTGTAAAATCTTCCTATGTTTGTGTGTTTGTGTACTTATGTGCAATTTGTACATGAATTTAGAAAATATAATGAAATTTCTTTACTGAATTACAGCATGAACTTCACAACGATGTTTTAGAAATGCGAAAATTCAGACAATAAAGCTTAAAAAGATAAACAATTGTGTTAACTCCATAATAAGAATCCCTCAGGCTGCATCTGAAATTGTGTACTGTGACAGTACCTACTGCATTCAATTCAGTACCTACTGCTCCGCCGTACATACAGGACATACTGATCGGTATCTGTCTGTAGCATGAATACAGTCTGGACATACTAGCATGTTGGCACTGTCATGTGACCTACAACTTAAAAAGATCTGACACACTGCCTTCCGCAATTTTGTATTCAGTTCCGTTGCCTGGTTAAATACTGCAGAGTCTCAGTGGAAGATGTAGCTCACTGGACTGACATTTCTCGTCTACTGTTTCATGAATGCTGAGAATTCAGACATACTGCTCCTTGGTATACTGCTTTTCGACTACTGCTTTTCGGCAGTAGGGATATTCAGATGCAGCTTGTGTGATGAGCTGGCACTCTTTGATGACATCATCATGTTGTTCCTCTTGAGTATCTTCACCAGAACACAGAAGCTCTTGTTTTATTTGTTTGTTTGTTTGTTTGTTTTAATATGATTACAAATTATGTGTGCATCATCATGTTTGTACACTCCACATCTGAAAACTCACCTGTATTACCTGTGTGTGTTTTATAGACACTGACCGGGTCAATATTTCACATTCCTCTCTGTATTCAAATCAGTCTCTACCTGGTTACATAATGTGATGTCACTAAGTTCTATGCATGTATTTGGCCTTTACTTGTCGAAAAAAAAAAGACTTTTATAATTGATACACTTTCTGGAAAAGCTTATCTTTTTATCATTTTTAAAAGTCATTAAGTGTAGGATAAAAAGGAAAAATGTGAAATGTGATGTGTATTAGTGACAGCTTTAAACCTTCATGGCTTGAGTTTCACTATAGGCTACAACCATGATATTACATCCATCCATCCATCTTCTATACCGCTTATCCTTCCTTCAGGGTCACGGGGAACCTGGAGCCTATCCCAGGGAGCATCGGGCATAAGGCGGGGTACACCCTGGACAGATTGCCAATCCATCACAGGGCACAATCACATACACACTCACACACCCATTCATACACTACGGACACTTTGGACATGCCAGTCAGCCTACCATTCACTCACCATGACATTACAGTTTTTTCTAAATATTTTCACTTTTTTCCAGTCCTGACATGTTTGCCTTCAAATTCCCAAATTTCTAATTTTCCCTGTCCTGCACTGAGAGTGTCCTCTCCATGATGAAAGGGTAACATTCTGACAATCCTGTCTGTAATTATTATGTGTTAACATGTAGCCTTTAGTTTTTACATTAACTCATATTTACACCATTTCCCACAGCATATGAATGTAGCACTATACCTGATCTCTTAGTAATTAACATACACTACATCTGCTCTTTACATCCTATCTGCATATTACATATATCCTATCTGTATATTACATATATCCTATCTGCATATTACATATATCCTATCTGCTCATTACATATATCCTATCAGCTCATTACATATATCCTATCTGTATATTACATATATCCTATCTGCTCATTACATATATCCTATCTGTATATTACATATATCCTATCTGCTCATTACATATATCCTATCTGTCTGTATATTACATATATCCTATCTGCATATTAGAGTTCTGCTCATTACATATATCCTATCTGTATATTACATATATCCTATCTGCTCATTACATATATCCCATCTGTCTGTATATTACATATATCCTATCTGCATATTAGAGTTCTGCTCATTACATATATCCTATCTGCTCATTACATATATCCTATCTGCCCATTACATATATCCTATCCGCTCATTACATCCTATACTTAACACACAAGTCCACTCGCCTTGCGATCCATTCGAGCAGAGGGTGTACTCCTGGGATAAACTGTCTATAAAGTGATAAAGTGTCTGCATTGTGAATGAATTTGAAGGAGACACCAATCATGTAATTCTGTTCAACAAATAGTTAACTGTCAGTATCACATTTCTCTTGGTAGATTAACAGAAGTTGTTCCCATGATTACATTTAGCTAGCTAACATAAGGCTACAGTGGATATAAAAAGTCCAAACTAAACATCTCTGTTTACATTGCAGGTTTTTATGATTAAAAATAAATACATTTACAAAAAAACTATGTCAGATATTTTTCCAACTTTAATGTGATGTAGCAACCAACAAAATTCAAGTGAAAAACAAAACAGGTTATGCATTAATAAAAAGAAAATACTTACAATAACCTGGTTACATATTGTGCACATCCTTTTATATTGGTGCATGTGATTGTGTTCAGAATAAACCAATCAAATTCCAACTCATGTTCAAAAGGAATTATCATACAGCTGTCATCACTGAAGTGATTCTGATGAACCCCCAAATAAAGATCAGCTGTTTCTGTAGGAGTTTCTTGACATTGTCTTGGTTTCATCCTAAGCCATGGTCCTCAAAGAGCTTACAAAGCGTGTACAAGATGTCATTTGTCAGGTGGTGGAAATATAGACATAATTGTTTAAGCTATAGATCAGGAAAGGTGTACAAAAGAATTTCCAGAATATTAGCCATACCACAGAAACCATGAAAATCATGATCATCAAGTGGAGAAAGTGGGGTACCACAGTGTATTCACCAATAACAGGACATCCATTCAAAATTGATGAAAGACAAGACAAAACATATAAGGGAGGATGTCAAGTAACCTACAGCAACATTAAAGATTCTGCAGGAATATCTGGTGAGAACTGGTCACTCCTTCCATGTGAGAACAATCTCTCATATAGTATGGACTATGGGTTCGAGTGACTAGATGGAAGCCGTTTCTTATGACAAAACAAACAAACTAAACTAAATATCCAAGCTCACCTAAATCATCCCAAACCCATGTGGTAAAATGTGTTATGGTCTGATGAGACCAAGGTAGAAATTTTTGGACATAATTAAAAAATATATATGTTTGGCACAAAGTGAGACCGCTTATCACCCAAAGAACACTATACTCATGGTGAAGCATGGTGGTGGTAGCATCATGCTATGGAACTGCTTCTCTTCAGCTGGGACTGGGGCTCTACTAAAGAAAGAGGGCATTATGAGTAGGGCTAAATACCAATCTAGCTTGGCAAAAAAAAAAAAAAAAAAAACCCTGCAGGAGAAAAATCTTCACTTTCCAGCATGATAACAACTCAAAACACAAATGAAAGTCAACAAAACAAATGGCTTCAGAAGAAGAAGAATGGAATAGCCCAGTCAGAGCCCAGATGTAAATCTTATTGAAAATTAAAGAAAGGATTTGAAGAGGGCTGTGCACAGGAAATTCCCCTTGCAATCTGATAGTTCTGGAGCAGATCTTGGTGTGCTGTATTACAAGTAGAAGCAGGTTTGAGCACAAAGTGCTGTGAAAAAGTATTTTGATTTGAAAAAGTAATTGATTTCTTCTGTTTTATTGTATATCTCATACTAAATTGTTTCAGAAATTAAAACAAAATCTAAGATAAAGGCAACCTGAGTAAACACAAAATACAGTTTTTAAATAATAATGTTATTTATTGAATCAAAAATGTTATCCAATACTAACTGGGCCTGTGTCATAATGTATTTGCCCCCATGATCACAAATTCCACAAATCTATGAAACTGCATTCATAATGGGGTTCAGCTGGACTAGACACAACCAGGCCTCATTACTACAAACCCTGTTCAATCAAATCAACACTTAAATAGAACTTTTTCAACAGCATGTAGTTGGCTAAAAGTTCTTACCCAGTAACACACTATGCCAAAATTGAAAGAAATTCCAGAAATGATGAGGAAGAAGTTGATTGAAATACATCAGTCTGGGAAGGGTTACAAAGCTATTTCAAAGGCTCTGGGACTCCACAGAACCACAGTGAGAGCCATTATCTCCAAATGGAAAAACTCACTAATGAACCTGAAAAAACAGTAGTGAACCTTCCCAGAAGTGAATGACAGTCCAAATGTCCTCCAAGAGCACAGCAACTACTCATCCAGTAAGTCACAAAGGGGCAAAGGACAACATCAAAGGATCTACAGTATATCAACAAAGGACCTCTTGCATCAATAAAGAACACTGTTCATGACTCCAATATCAGAAAGACACTGGGCAAAAATGGCATCCATGGAAAAATGGAAAGGTGAAAACCACTGCTAACCCAGAAGAACATTAAGGCTCATCTGAATTTTGCCAAAACACACCTTGATGATCCTCAAACCTTTTGGGAGAATGTTCTGTGGATTGATGAGTCGAATGTGGAACTGTTTGGAAGACAGGGGTCCCGTTACATCTGGCATAAACCAAACACAGAATTCCACAAAAAGAACATCATACCTACGGTGAAGCATGGTGGTGGAAGTGTGATGGTGTGGGGATACTTTACTGCTTCAGGGCCTGGGGCAACTTGCAATAATTGAGGGAAACATGAATTCTGCTCCCTACCAGAAAATCCTAAAGGAGAATGTCCAGTCTTCAGTCCATAAGTTGAAACTCAAGCGCAACTGGATTATGCAGCAAGACAATGATCCAAAGCATAGGAGTCCACCTCTGAATGGTTCAAAAAAGCTAAATTAAAGTTTTGGAGTGGCCTAGTCAAACCAAGTGAGATGCTGTGGCAGGACATTAAACAGGCAGCTCAAGCTCGAAAACCCTCCAGTGTGGCTGAAGGTGGCACAGGTGGCACAACCAGATTTTAAGTTTAAGGGGGCAGTTGGTGTTTCACATTGGTGTTTTGCTTTAATATTTTTATTTTTATTTTTTTAACTGTATTGTGTGTTTACTCAGGTTGCCTTTGTTTTTTGTTGTATTTCTTTTGGAGATCTAAAACTATTTAGTGAGATATACGCAAAAACAGAAGAAATCTGGATACTTTTTCACAGCACTGTAGTATAAGTTAAGGTGTGTGCACACTTTTGCAACCGGGTTATTGTAACCTAAAACATTTTTGTTTGTTTTTCACTTAAATGTTGTTGGTTATTATATCATGATAGGTGGAAAGATCTGACGTGATTGGTTAAATTTTTCACATTACAAAAAAAAAAGAGTTTTAATATGCACTGTATGTTAGTTGCTATTGGTGGGCAGTATGACAATGTGCTTTAGCTAATGATGTATTAATTATGACTACTGTTTTGAGCGTATGATTTGGTGACAACAGTACTTCTGGAAAAACAATTATAAACCGTGTGTAAATGAACAGTGGCTGTACAGAGTTAAAATAAAAACTCATGAATTATTATTAAAATAAAAAAAATTGTTCAACTTTATTATTTAAAAAGTAATGAAATATACTATGATAAAATGCTAATAAAACTACACTTATATTATAAAAATGCAACAGCTTATGGAATAGTTGCAGCTTTCTCTTTTTTCTTATTCATTCATTCATTCATTCATTCATTTATAAACAGATTTAAAGATATAATATGCTTGTGCCATACTTTATATATTATATAAACTTTATTATATAACTGTGTTTATTATATTTATTATACCAAAAAAAATGCTAAAACTTTACCATATTATTACAATATGATTTTTTTTTTTTTATCCTGTGCCACTGCCTAAGGTGTGTGTGTGTGTGTGTGTGTGTGTGTGTGTGTGTGTGTGTTCACACATATTTTACAACAGCTGATTAAAAATTAGCCGCTCGAGGGTGAAGCCTTAACAAGTCTGTAATTACCCAAAATGCAACGAAACCAAGTAAAGGCCACAACATGTGTGTGTGTGTGTGTGTGTGTGTGTGTGTGTGTGTGTGCGCATGCATGTTAATAACAGTGTGGGTCAGAGAGATGAGCTGTATAAAGTAAAACATGAAATTATGGCTGAACAAGGATGACAAAATCTGACTCAGACTGTCTCTCAGACTGCTCCACGATGACGTGTTTTCTAGGTGTGTGTTCATGCGGTGTATTCATATGGTGTGTGTGTGTATGCATTGTCACTGTGTATTAGGGAGTGTATTACCGAGAAGGCACTGTGGAGTGTGTGCATTGAGTTTAAAGGTAAATTGATATATAACGGTGTTAGAAACTTGTGAATTTGTGATTTTAATACAAAACAAAATACACACAGCTCAGGTAAATAAAGATATTAGAATACTGTTGCTAGCCAACTGGGAAATATGGATGCAGTTATTTAACTAGAAATAATGCTAACTATTTAGCTGGCCATTAAATCTCATATAAAGATAGGGTAGAAACTAGCTAGAACATCAACATTTACCTCAGATGTGTCAAGAAATTACTGAGAAAAAACTAAACTTGCACCGTAATTACACTTAGCATCAACCGCTAACAGAGCTAGCACATGAACCATCACAATTCTTCTGAGGAATATTATAAAGAATAAAAGTGTCAAATTAAAATTAAGGAGAGAGGTCAGATGTGTTTAGTTCTGGTGTCCTCTGTAAGGCTTTAGCACTAATCTTACTATATATCTTAATCATTAATTAATCAATTATGAAGTTAGTTATTAGCTAGCTAGATAAAGCACTAGTATTTTGGACAGAACACTCTTTTAGCTTTAGTGTAATTAGCTTCATGCTCAGACAGAATGGATAAGATTATTTGGTTTTACTTTATTGTATTTAAGTATAGTACCTATGGGAAAATGTTTCTAGCATCTGAAAAGGTTCGTCACTTAAAGACTGAACATGTTTAACCCTACAACGGAAACAGTTCTAGAGGTAGATGTAGAACCTATTTAGAAAGCTCCAAGAGCCCTAACTGGACAGAAGGATTGAGGGAACATCCACAATGAAACCTGCTTGGTGCTATCGTTGTGTTTAAGTCAGTCCTCTTTCCTGCACTCATACACAACAAGTTTAAATTCTGATATAAGACCACAACAGTCACGTTTAACAAACATAATTTTTTCTTTTTTTTACAACTCGATAAAATATTCTATTTTTAAACATCCATATTTCAAATGTCATGTGTTCTCCTGCAGCAGCTACTGAACATCGATACAGAATAAAAAACATTCACACAAATCGTTTGTATCTGTCAGTGCCAGGATTCTTTTTTTTTCCTTTTAAGCTGTTGATGGATGATGCAAGATAATCATTAAAATATTTCACAGTGGAATGGTCAAACATCTCAAATGCTAACTTCCATTGTGTAGCAGATTACAACCACAGTGCTGCTGAATTCTGATTGATCAGAAGGTTTGATTAATTTTTTATACCAGTAGCTTTATCTGCACAGGTTTATATTAATGTGCTTGTTCTAATACGTTAGTGCTTTTATAGTAACAGCCCACTGACTGGGACCTCTTTGCATCAATGGATTAATAAAACATGTGTAATCATTAATATCATACACAAGCCAAAACATAACACATATACTGTATACAACAGCAAGTTAAAAAGTTGCTGATTCAACTACCCAGCCATACATTCTGTACTACTTATCCTACAAAGGGTTGTGGGGAGCCTGCCGCCTATCCCAGGGAAGTCAGGGCACAAGCCAGGGGACATCCTGAATGGGGTGACAACCCATCGCAGGACACAATTGCAGACACATTCACACACTACGGACAATTTGGAAATGACAGTCAACCTACAATGCATGTCTTTGTACTGGGGGAGAAAACCAGAGTTCCTGGAGGAAACCCCCGAAGCACAGGGAGAACGTGCAAACTCCACAGAGGCAGAGGCATGATACGAAGCCCAAACCCCAGAGATGTGATGTGTTTGTTAGCAAACTTGCTAACATTGCTGATGCATGTTATTTGTTTTTTGTTGTTTTGTTTTTTTAATAAACCAAAATCAAGTATATTCATAGAATTACAGTGTATGTGTGCCAAAATAAAAGCAGATGAAAATAACAGACTTATAAAAGATAATAATAGCCTAAACTACATACAATCTGTCAGGGGATAAATAATGCTAGTACCAGTCACTCTTAGTCTACTTTATACACATGTATAAAACTTTTAATTATTATTTAACACTATTTGGTTTTAATGCAAATGCTATTTGTGTTTTTTATTTTGTTATTCTCAGTAAAATTATAATAGCGTAAGGTTTTAAGCACAGAGCCAAGCTGAGGACACAGAGTCAAAGCTAAAGTTTCAAAGAAAAAGTTTAACATTCTGTTTTTATCCCACTTTTTGTACTTGTCCTCATATCAAACCTGAGAAGCTTTATATACACTAATAGTGTGTTTGTGTGTGTTTCTCCTCAGAATGCCAAAAATGGCTAGTGTGTGAGCGGTGTTCCTCTGAGTGTGACATAAGATCAATGTGCTCCAGTGTCTGTGTCTCATAACTGGGCATTTAGTCGATAATCTTATTCTCAGGAATACAGGGGAAATGGCCAATGTTGTGTGTGTAAGACCTGTTGTGTTTCAAGGAAAAGTGTATGAACTTTAGGATATAACATACACTGGTTGCTCTCAGAATGTGCACACATTCGCTTATTTTCTGCTCTAAAACAGTTCATCTTCTCATTAACAGACACTTTCTCAAGGATTTGCTGAGGGGGCATGGTTATGTGACTCCAGAGAGCTGAGGAGGTGGAGCCAGGTGACTCCAGAGAACTGAGAAGGTGTCAGGTAGACAAAAACAAAGAGATAATGGACCAGGGGCCTATACCATGAAGCTAGTTGAACAAACTCAGGGTTATGGGATTAGTTTCGAGTTGACAAAACCAAACCAATCCAACCAGGCTTTATTGGTATCATGACGCTGGTTATCAACATACTCTGTCAACTCAGGCTTTGATCCTTAAACTATGATTAGTCCACGAGAGCGTGCAAATAAACGCATGACATCAGCACCGAACAGCCAATATTGTTCAACATGGGAAAAAAGCAGGTGTGCATTGTTCCAGGTGAAAAGCAAGAAACGATTTTGCTGAAATATGAGGAATTTAGACCTACACTAACCGCAAAAAACAACAACGCTGCGGCTGCCAAAGTTTGGGAACATTGCTGATTGTGTAAATGAGTAAGTTTACTTTTATAGGCTCACAATGAGAATAAACGGATTGGAAACTTATAACCCCAAAATCTTTCATGTAATTTCATTTAATATAAATGTAAGTTGTTTTAATTAAATGTTTTTCTGCAACGTGCTCTTGTTACAGTTTGCACTGGGGAGTTTGCGTCAATTATATGTCACTTTTCTCACAGCTGATTGGTCCAAGTTGGGTTTGAGTTCTCTTACCCAGAATATAACCTGCCCTGGAGCAGGCCATGGAGCGTAAGTTACTATGATGATGAACACCGTTAAAAGCCTAGCCACTTTCATGGTACCTAAAACCCAGGGTTGGCACAAGCTAACCTGAAACTTACCTGGCTCGCCACCTAAACCAGCTTCATGGTACAAGTCCCAAGTGGCTCAGGAGATGAGGGGGTGTGGTCAGGTGACTCCAGAGAGCTGAGGAGGCAGGGTCAGGTAGACACCCCCAAAGAGATAATAGACCAGGTGGCTCTAGAGGTGAGGGGGTGTGGTCAGGTGACTCCAGAGAGTTGAAGCCCCTCTTCAGGTTTAGGTAGACAACCCC
Organism: Ictalurus furcatus; assembly: GCF_023375685.1. NCBI lineage: Eukaryota > Metazoa > Chordata > Actinopteri > Siluriformes > Ictaluridae > Ictalurus > Ictalurus furcatus. Next base: position 19,787,633 of record NC_071264.1, read on the forward strand.
AAAGAGATAATGGACCAGATGGCTAGAGAGGTGAGGGGGTGTGGTCAGGCAACTCCAGAGAGCTGAGGAGGTGAGGTCAGGTGACTCCAAAGAACTGCGGAGGCAGGGCCATGTGGATAGCTTCAGATAAGGGGGTCGGGTCCGGTGACTCCAGAGGGTTGAGGGGGTTAGACCACCTGACTTCAGGAAACAGGGTAGTGTGGCTAGGTGGAAGCTTGCAGAAACCTAAGAGCTTGGAGCCAGATGGGTGGGTGCAAAGACTTAAGAACTTGGGTCCAGGTGACTCTAGAGAGCTAAAGAGGCAGTTCCAGGAGGACAACTACAAAGAGATAAAGGCCTGAATGAGAGCTTACTCTGCTTAACTGCTGAGGGGTGGGCCAGGAGAGCTGAGGGGTTGGGGCCAGGTGAGTCCACAGAGCTAAAGAGAAGTGGTCGAGTGATTGGCTATAGAGAGGGCTTTAGAGAACTGAGAAGGTGGGGCCAGGTGACTAATTTCAGAGAACTAAGGGGATGGAGTCAGGTGAGTCCAGAGAGCTGAGAAAGTGGGGCAGGTAGACAACACCACAGAAGTAGGGGGTGGGGTGGATGGCTTCAAAGCCATGATGGGGTGGGGCTAAACTCTGCACATGCACGGCAAATCTGTAAACTACACCATTCCTTTGTTCCATCACATTTCCTTAATGAAACCTGATGAGCTCAGTTTGTTTTATTTTCATTTTTTCCAGAATATGAGTCCAGCTCAGATGTGATGAAGTCGTACTCAGTTTGTTGAAGGTCAAAGTTCAGTTTGAAGTCCTCAGGAGGATGCTTATCCAGGTTCTGCTTGCTTAATTGAATAATACGAAGCATTTAGAAGCGAGTGGGAGCGGAAAACAGACGGCCGCGTCTCAGTTCGGCCCCGCTGAGACGTCTGCCCTGAAAGTCTGGCACTAATTATTTAATTAACAAGACGAACGGGGCTTCACTACATCTGCTCACTCATGTTGCACAGAACGTGGGGTAACCTTGAGCTCCAGTCAGGCTTCAGCACACTGTCTTATTTATTTAGTATGAGAAGAGGAAACCCAGCATAATCAACACACTCTGTTTTGTTTGTGTTTATAATAGAATGGAATTTGTTTGAGCTAGTGTGTGTGTGTGTGTGTGTGTGTGTGTGTGTGTGTGTGTGTGTGTGATGATGATACACTGGTACAACAATAGAGTGAAAGTAATAAATAAAATCTCAAATAATTACATTATTAAAACCGGATATTATTATATAATATATTTTATTATATTATGTATATATACAACCCCAATTCCAAAAAAGTTGGGACACTGTGTAAAATGTAAATAAAAACAGAATGCACTGATTTGCAAATCTCAGTATGTTATTCACAATAGAACATTGAAAATATATCAAATGTTTAAACTGAGTAACTGTACCATTTTAAGGATATAATAAGGTAATTTTGAATTTTATGGATGCAAAAAGTCTCAAAAAAGTTGGGACAGTGGCAACAAAAGTCTGGAAAAGTAAGTGTTACTAAAAAGAAACAGCTGGAGGTTAATTGGCAACAGGTCAGTAACATGATTGGGTATAAAAAGAGTATCTTAGAGAGGCAGAGTCTTTCAGAAGTCAAGATGGGCAGAGGTTCACCAATCTATATTTTTTAACTGTAAATAAACACTTTGATGCATCTATATGTTCATAATGTTTCTTATTGCCTGTTGTTACCTAGTTAGCTAACGTCACCACTATGTTGCACCAGGACCTCCCACAATCACATGAACTAAAACAAAATAATAATTAATATTATTCATAAAAATGATTTCTGATTGCCCATGATTTTCTTTGCTTAAGGAAGTGACTGATGTTATGGTGTTTGGACCTCTGGGTATTTCAGGCAACATAAATCTTAAGTCTTGTTAAGTTGTTGAGTTGGAGAGTTGGCATCCTATCTTATACCCTCAGTGAAAAAGTACTTAAATTTGCTAAACAGATTAATGCAGTTTCCTAGTTTCTTCCAACTAAGGCTTTTGTCCAAGGTCAAAAGTTTTTTTTATCATTTACAGCGTTTGACAGAGTGATACACGCTTTTACTTCATCTCTTCTTCAATACAGCAATCCACTTTATTTACGAATAAGCATATCTTATATAATTCGGCAACAAATTGTTTAAAATACAGCTGCTAGGCTTTTGACAAATCGTCGGAAATATGAACATATCACCCCGTCTTACTTTCTTTGCATTGGCTGCCAGTCTGTTATAGAATTGATTTTAGTATTTGTTTTTAGAGCCAGCACCTACATATCTCCCTGACCTATTGAACATTAGTTCACATGTCAGACGTTTGAGATCATCTGACCAGAGACTTTTGATGGTCCCTAAGTCTAGGTTAAAGTCGAAGGGTGGTCATGCTTTTGCAATAGTAGGACCGAAGTTGCGGAACAGTTTGTTAGTATCTCTCAGAATCATTTTGTCAGAATTTAAATCTAAGAAAACATATCATTTTGATCTGGCCTATAATTAAACCCAGAGGATGTCCTTGGTTGGTTTTCTGGTTTTCTGTTTAGAGTCTATTGCCATGTGCAGTGATGTCTTTTCACTTCTATGGGGTCGTACTTAGACAGTCTTTTTCATTTAATAACATTGTATTTATTCGTAGTTGGTTGTACAGCACAATGGTCAACTAGTGGTTTTTATTGTGCATTATAAATGAAGTGATTCATTGATTGATTGAGACAAAATTTTCCTTTGTTTTATGTAATATGATAATATTATTCCCTCTTTAATATTCATTATACACTCAATAATATTCACCCGCATGCTTTGTTAATATTCACTGTACATTTAAATAGCAAATATTTTGAATGTATATATTATAACATTAAATACATAATATGATATAAGTAAACCTATACAGAAAGAACAATGAAAGAACTCTTTGAAGGAAACAGTAATAAAAGAAGAAGAAGAGAGAAAATGAATGTTGTTAACGTTCACCATGATATCTCACAGGACCTCCTACAATCACAGGATCTTAGCTCTGCTCTTGTAACTAAACTAACAAAGTGTGTTTCTTAACAAGAAGCACAGCAGGAGTTTTAGCTAATCAATAAGCAATCACGTTGGAGTTGTGCTGAAATAAAGCGTCGAACCCGTTTCGTGATATGCTGCTAAATGTGCAGATGGAGAGAGTGCTGTAGCTCTGATGGATGACTCTGGTGCAGTTCTGACGATCCGTCTCTGCTCTGATATGGAAATGAAAACAGCTGTCGCTTTACATTTTCTTCTCCAACTCTAATTAATCACGCTGAAGCAGCGGCAGCTCCTCAACTCTACTGTCTCGCACTTTATCCTGAGCGTAGTGATCGTGTGCAGTATTTCAGATCAACGTTAATCTGAGTGTGTCGGGACGATGGGTGAGTCGGGACGATAGATGAGCTCGGACATGTTCACAGGCGGTGATGGTTAGGATTGACGCAGAGATGCGGCTTCAGAGATACGGATCAGTCACCTTTTAAGAATGGAAAAATGGCTAATTTAAAAAGGGAATTGTCTGTGAAAATAAGAAATCCTAAGAAACCTGGGAAATCCTGGAAAAGAAAGGAGAGTTCACACACACACACACACACCTTGCACACACACACCTTACACACAAACACCTGCTGTTTATGCAAAACATAATCAAAGGAAACAGAAAGAAGACACTATATGGCTAAAAGTTTGGGGACACCTGACCATCACACCCCTATGTGGTTCTTCCGCAAACTGTTGCCAAAACAACTTGACGCACACAATTGTACAGAATGTCTTTGTGTGCTGTAGCATTACAATTTCCCTTCACTGGAACAAAGAGGCCCAAACTTGTTCCAGCATGACAACGCCTCTGTGCACAAAGCAACATCCATGAAGACATGGCTTGCCAAAGTTGGAGTGGAAGAACTTGAGTGTCCTACACAGACCCCCGACCTCAACCCCACTGAACACCTATGGGATGAATTGAAACATAGACTGCACCTCAGGCCTCCTCACCCAACATCAATGGCTGACCTCATCCTTTCCAGAAGAGTGGAGTCTGTTATAGAAACAAAGGAGAGACGAAGTCCATATTAATACCCATGTATTTGGAATGTGAACATATGGGAGGATAGGTAACCATATACTTTTAGCTATATTGTGTGCAATAGAATAAAGGGGGAAAATAATAGAGAACAACTAAAGAAAGAAAGAAAGAAAGAATGAAAGAAAGAAAGAAAAATAATAGAATTAAAAAATAGAACAAATAAAAGAATTGGAGGAGACAAAACAAGATAAAATGAAGGACATACAGTTAAATTAGACTCTTAGACTTTATTAATTATTTCACCATATATAAATGTAATCTTGTTTTTTTTTATTATTATTATTATTATTTAATTAGTTTGTGTATATTAGTGTCAGAGTGAAATCCATCCTGATTCTGATCTCTGAGTTTTATTTAAAGAAAAATGTTTGCAGCAAACCTGAGTGTGTCTTTTTATTGTTTGTTTGTTTTTCTTGTTGTTGTTTTTGTTTTTTTAAAATTGTTGTTATTGTGGACGTAAAATGATGTAAATATAATTAAACTGTGTGCCATGGTGTTTATTCATTAGTAGTCATTAGTGGTCTGTTATTTGCTGCATGACATCACTGATATCATCTGTTCTTAATTAGGCAATGATGACTAATGATGAATAAAATACCACTAATGACCACTAATGACAAGAAGGAGAAGAAAATATTCTAGTGAATCACATGCAGGTCTGTTACACACAGGAAGCACAAGAAGGAGATGACCTGTTCATAACAAAGCCAAACACCACAAACAGTCCTTATAGTTTCATTCATTTTAATGTATTATTAATGATTAACTAATTCTTATTAATATTCATATTCTGTCTTTGTGAAATGTCTATAGGTCTTGGGACGGGGAAGAAAAATACGTCAGGAAATGAATCGCTTCTCAGTCAATGAAAACAACAGAAGTAATAAAATAAGGAAATAAGACAGAGAGAGAGCGAGAAAGAAAGACAACAAGTAAAAGCAAGAAAGGATTTAAAAAAGAAAAAGAAAAGAAAAACAAATGATAGATTGAAGGGTTGAAAGTTAGACCTTAGGATAATTTAGCCTTTTTGTAATTAAAATGAATTTTGTTTGAGTATGTTTAAGCCTGAAGGAGTCGACTCATCCTGATAGATTTAAAGACTGGTGTTAATGCTTTTTTAAGCTGCAGGACTGGAGTGTAAACCCCAAGGCATGTTACAGAGAGGGAGAGAGAGTGGAGGAGGACATCTGTGTAGATTCTGACCACAACATGCTTAGTGTTTAGTGCGATTCGGGTTTATCTCAGTGTCTGAGAGTGATAAGCTCACCGAGTGTGTTCAGGGAGGATCTCTATGTGCTGCCAAACACACACCACTCGTTTTCATTTCTAAGCACTTGTCTTGGTTTCTCTCAATTTGTCTCGGTTTGGCTCAGTCACATTCCAGCACATTACACATTACACACTATACATTAAACACTACACACTATACATTACACACTATACACATTGCACACTACACATGAAACACTAAATATTAAACGCTACATATTAAACACTACACGACACATTAAACACTACACAGTAAACACTACACTACACATTAAACACTACACAGTATGCACTATACACATTAAACACTAAATATTAAAGGCTACACATTATACACTACACACAATCTGAGAATTCTAAAGGTCTAGGTCAGATTCAGAATTTAAACAGGAAACAAAGACATATTTAGGTGTACTAGTAAAGAAAGAAAGAAAGAAAGAAAGAAAGAAAGAAAAAAGGAAAGGACCTGTAACTGACCACACAGTGTAATTTATTTATTTGGTGTAATATATCTAGTGCATTACTGTAAGGTTGTAAATAATAAACACAGTAGATTTGGACATAATTCTAAAATCAACATAGTAAAAATCAGGATTTCTGCGTCACCTCCTCATGCTGTTAACCTCCCATCTTAATTCACCCTAATCCCCTGAGACGTCCTTTCATTACACTCAATGCTGCTGTTGTGCAGAGTTATAGCACCTGGTGACTGCTGCCTAGCTGTGATTGGATGATTCCAGAACAAGGCGGAAACTTGGTTTGGAATTAGCTCAGCTCCAGGTGACTTAACATTCCATCACCAATATTACCCAAGCTAATCCAGGGTCATGCTACACCTTCACAACTAAACAACTAATTCACTTATTACATCCTTTATTTGTTTTTAACACTTAGAAACAAAATACAGCCTAAATACACTATCACAAATGTCCTCATCCCATCCTCACTTACTTTATTATTTTTTCACATTAGTGATTGCTTTATTATTTTAATCACTTTATGACATAATAATAATAATAATAATAATAATAATAATAATAATAATAATAATAATAATAATGTCTTCTATAGCATCATTTTTACAGAAAATGCAGCTTTACACCAAAGGAAATTGCTTTACACTAAAGAGTAAAATGAAAAACATATGTAAGTCATGAGAGATGGCGACCGATGGCTGAGGAGTTTTTCTTGTTTTCTGATGTTAATCAGCAGCTGAAAAGAAAAGAAACTGAAAAAGAGACAGACACTGATAAGCTGATACACTGATCCATTAACTGTGAACAGCTCTGTTTACACACACATACACAGGAAATTAATAACATCTTTAATGTTTACCACTGTAGTTTATCTGCATAAATAATGTTTGTGATGTCACAGATGAACAGACACACACCCAAGTCCAACAATACTAACACATGACCAACAATCTAAACAGATGATCTACAAACTGAATGCATGTCCCAACATAGACACTACTCTAACGCGCGATTCATAACACAAATGTGCGACCCACACACGAAACACATGGCCCGTAACCCAAGAACATAACCAGCAACCCAATCTCATGACCAACAACAAAACACATGACAAGCAAACCAAACACATGACCAACCACCCCAACAAAAGATACACAATCTGAAGACATGACACACAATCCAAACACACAACCAACAACCCAAACACACTATCCCACGACCTGAACATGCGACCCACAACCCAAACACATTACCCGCAGACTGAACATATGAACAACAACCAAAACAGATGACCATCAAACCAAACAGATGACCAGCTACCCAAATAGATGACCAGCTCCCCAAACAGATGACCAGCTACCAAAGCAGATGACCAGCAACCCAAACAGATGACCAGCAATCCAAACAGATGACCAGCAACCAAAACAGATAACCAGCTATCCAAACAGATGACCAGCTACCCAAACAGACAACTAGCTACCCAAACATATGACCAGCTACCCAAACAGACAACCAGCTACCCAAGCAGATGACCAGCTACCAAAGCAGATGACCAGCAACCCAAACAAACAACCAGTTACAAAAACATATGACCAGCAACCCAAACAGACAACCAGCTAACAAAGCAGATGACCAGCAACCCAAACAGACAACAAGTTACCCAAGCAGTTGACCAGCAACCCAAACAGACAACCAGCAGCCAAAGCAGATGGCCAGCAACCGAAACACAAAACCAGCAACCTGAACAGACAACCAGCTACTTGAACAGATTACTAGCTACCTGAACATGTGACCAGATATCTGAACAAACCATCAACTCTACAATGAAAAAGATTCCAGTATTCAGGACTGTTTTTTTTCCACACACCTATCAGTCATTCATTATTTTGTTGAAATTCTTTCTCTCTTCTTTGCTTGTCTTTGTTCCTCTGTTTTTCTCTCCCTGTCATGTTAAAACAATACTCACAGACGGAAGAAAAGCTCAAGAAAGAGGAGTGTTTCCTGTGTTTTCATACACTGAATCCCTTCTGTCATAAAACACACCTGACTCCACCAAGCTGAACTGATACACGTCTAAGATACACGTCTCCGACTAAGATAAATAAATAACACACTCTGAGAGAAACATCTGAACACTAACCCTAGAGTGTTGGTGAAAGCAGGGTCAGAGTTATTAATGTCCTTCATATGTTTAATAAAACAGTAGAATAAAAAATCTCAGACTGTCAGAATGTCAGATAGACAGGTAGAGAATGAGACAGACAAACATATAAAGTAACAGAGACAGATAGAGAGACCTTTAAAAAGCGAGTGAGACAGAAAAAGTGAGGGCAACACAGAGAAAAAGAGATATAGAGAGAGTCAGAAAGACAGAGAGAGAGCAACAAAGAATAACTGAGAGAGAGACAGACAGATAATGCAGTGAGAAAGAATGGCAGAGGGGTAAAGAAAGAGAAAGAGAAAGACATATAAAGTGATAGACAAAAGAAGAAAGAGAGGCAGATAAAGAGAGAGTGAAAAACAGAGAGAAAGAGACAGACAGATACACAGACTGTGAGACAGGGTGACAGAGAAGGGTAGAGAGAGAAAGAGGCAGACAAAGAGAAAGGCAGATAAAGACAGAGAGACAGACAGGTAAAGAGAGAGTGAGACAGCTAGTGAAGTAGAAGGTGTATTAGATGTAGTTGTAGAGCCTGAAGCTCTACACGTCCCAGGAGACACTTCTTCACTTCTAAATCTGACACACAGCTGAGATTGAGACAGACAGATAAAGAGAGAGTGAGACAGAATGAGGAAACATGGTGGAGGAATAAAATAGACATAATCAATCAGTCTGTGTGATGGAAAGACTCAGGAGAGGAAGAATGAAGAATTTCTGGGGTGAGCATGGCGAGAAGAAAAGATCTGAGGGAAATCCACAGCACGGTCACAAGATCACTAATCTCTGATTAAAAACCATTAAAGCGGTTTACAATATAAACAAGTGATAAACAACCTAATATTCAAAATACAGAAGAAATGTGTCATCATGGATACAGCTCCATAAACTACAGTGTGCTAAAGCTAAGCACCCTTACAATCTAGCACTGTCATCGGAGTTGGCTAAAAATTAACGGCTCCACCTTTTTAAATTAAGACATTAACTAATGCTAGCTGGCTAATGTTACAGTGATGAGCCGTCACTGCAGTAAATAAACACAATCAGTTAAAGGGTAAGTTATCTTTTTAAAAAAAAAAAAAATAACATGCTAATTTCTGTGCGTTGCCTGTATTAGACAGTTTGGGAGGCGGGGCTTCAGTGTAAGGGCGAAGGAGGGAATATTTAGCTGTATTCTAGCTATAGGTGTACAATTTATTTATTTTTTTTTATCTTTATTTTTTTGCTGTTACCTACCTGCGTGTAGGATCTTTGCTTGTTTTTAGTGGTTAGCTAGAGTAAAATATGTAACAATTAGCTAGCTGTGTGTGAAATCTTTGTTTTTAGCAGTTAGCTAGCTGTGTGTGAAATTATTGTTTTGAGCAGTCTGTGTGTGTGTTATATTGAGCTGTATATCTGTAGCAGTGTTAATTACTGCTTATTCATTCATCTTGTGTTTGTTGTTTTAGTGTTTTATCTCACGGTAAACAGGCGATTTGAGCTTTATGCTCATTGCATCCACGCGCTGTTTAGAGCCTCATTATTTAAGAAGAGGAAGAAGGCCGCTGCTGAAACGAGACAGTTTTAATCCTCTTCTTTAATTAGCACCAGTGTCTCTCCTGCAGTGAAACTCTTAATTAACTCTCAGAGCATTAATTAGCGCTGTACAGAGACAGACAGGAGAATGAGCCGCTAATAAGAGGAGGAGAAAATGGCGCAGTGGTCACATTTATATAAAATATAAACCTTATAAAGGTGATGGATAAACACTGGTTATAGAGACGGAGTGAAAATTAAACACTTTACATATACAAAGAATAAAGGGGGGAAACATAAACATAATAAATAAAAACAGTTTACTAAAAGACTTTAGTTAAAGAGAACAGAAAAGACATGGACAGAATAAAAAGTGACAGAGAAATGAGAGAATAAAAACATCATCCCTTCTAAATTAAACATTATATTTTATGTCTTCTTTTTTTTTTTCTTTTTGCATTTTTTTACACACACACTATGTATATATATATATATATATAGAGAGAGAGAGAGAGAGAGAGAGAGAGAGAGTCTATATATATATATAATGTATGTTTCTCTTTTTCTTCTCTCTGCTTTTCTTTCTTCTATTTATTTTTCTAATAGCAATAGAAACAGCATAGAAAGAAAACAGAGGGAGAGAGGACAGCAAAAGTAAAAAAAAAAAGAAAGAAAAGAAAGAAATAGAGGCATGATTATGAATATTAATCAAATACACACTTTAATGGAGTTATTCAAGAATAAGAAAGCACAGAGAGAGAGAGAGAGAGAGAGAGAGAGAGAGAGAGAGAGTTGAGCTCTAACATCTCTGTATTATGAACATTGTGTGAAATATAAATAAGTATGCACACTATTAGCAAAGAATAAACACAGGCAGAAAAAAAAGAGTGACAGACAGAAGCAGAGAGTCTGAGAGAGGGGGTGAGACAGAAGGGGTTGGGATCAAAGTGAGAGATAAAGGAAGCGAGGGAGTGAAGAACTGAGGAAAATGAAAGAACAGAAGCTCCATCTCTGTCCATCCTCCACATCCTCACTGTGTGCTCGGTTCGTTTTGTCCTTTCGTTATTTCCTCTCTGTTTCTGCGCACCGACTCACTGAGAGCGAAACAATAAAAGAACAGATGAAAGAGAGATGCAGAAACGCCCAGCTCATTACCCAGAATGCACTGAGCATGTGGAGAAATGTAGCGTCTGATCTCTCCGGGTGCAGCACATAATGAGCTCAGAGAAAGAAAATTACAGAGAAAGAAAGAAACTTTATGTTCTGTTCTGATAAGGCTGATGCTGATCCTAATGCACCCATAACATCACATCCAAACATGTGAGTTCAGATTATGTTTATACCACAGCACTGTTGAATTCTGGATAGTGATTGAACAGAAGGTGTTGATTAATTTTCTAGAACAGCAGCTCTGACAGTAGTGTATCTGCAAATCACACATTTATATTAATGTGCTCGTTCTAATATGTTATCATTTCTATAGTAGCAGCTCATTCAAAGGGACTTATACAGTGAACTCTCCACATAAACAGATTAAGAAATCATTGATATGGTGAAGTTTTTTGTAAAGAGACATTTCTTTTTCATAACATTTATGGAAGGAGTCTCCAGTGTCAGTGCTGTGTAACAGTCAGAGGTAAAGCTGTAACTTTACGGGTTTTTTTGTCTTAATTTTAACTGAGATGTTAAAAAATAAATAAATAAATAAATAAATAAATGAAATTTAAAAAAAGGAATGATTGTTTATAGCTGCTATAAGGTAAGTGAGAACAGGAACTAACTTGTTTAGACAGTCTGACATTCCACAACATTAAATTTAACTATACACAGATTAACAAGTAGAAGTAGTAGGGCTTAGTGTTTAGCACGTTTGACTCCCACCTCCGGGGTTGGGGGTTCGAATCCTGCCTCGGTTTCCTCCCCAGTCCAAAGACATGTGTTGTAGGCTGCTTTCCAAATTGTCCATAGTGTGTGAATGTGTGTGGGCTGGCACCTCGCACCGGGGGTTCCACCGCCTTGTGTCTCAAGTGCCCTGGACGGGTTCCAGGCTCCCCCACGACCCTGTGTAGGAGAAGCGGTATAGAAAATGGATGGAAGGAAGTAACAGTAGTATGTCTATAAATTGCTGTGGTATAAAAGGAATACAACATTAGGGAATGTGCTGTTATTTGACAATAATCAGCTTCAGCTTCATAACTCCTATAAAGCATCATGACACAGAGTATTTTATTTCTTACATAGAGGAGACCTGCCTGAGGGTGGACCCTAGGGGGGTGGTCTGCTGCTATCAAGGTTGCTTACTCTTGAATTTAACGCATCCTTGAACACAGTATTAATGCATTGATTAATAATGTTAAATCACATTATCATGTTTTTATCAGCAATAATGTTTTATCAGGATTAAAGTGGTGTGTCTGAGTTTTTGTGATGTTGGAAAAGAATTCCCTGTCACTGAAATTCCATTCATGCTGTTCAGCGGCTCCATGTTTCTGATCTGCTGAGTGATGGACAGATTTCAATTCATGTGAAATGTGATGGAGAGAAAGAGCGAGTGATGATCAGTGACTCCAAACACAGGGATGATGGATGAGAGGTGAACAGAAGAGTGCAGAGGGAGAGTGGATCAAACAGAATGAGAGAGAGAGAAATACAGAAAGGGAGGATACACACACACACACACACACACACACACACACACAGAGAGAGAGAGAGAGAGAAAGACAGACAAAGGAATGTGACCGATAGAAGGGCAAGTGAGAGATTGATTGATCAGCTGACAGCAGATACACAATTAGAGAAACACACACACACACACTTAGAAATAGACACATTTACAGATGCACACACACACACACACACAGACACACACAGATTAAGAAACACACTCACACACACACACACACACACACACACTTCACATCCGTTTACAATGTGCTGCATTGCTATTTTTAGAACAAAGTTTACAGCAAAACAAAAGAAGAAGAAGCACACTGCAGTGAAGAATATCCATCTGTTTATTACTGCAGGGCTGAAATCACACACACACACACACACACACACACACAAACACACACAAAGTGGCGCAGTTTTCCGACATATTCATACGGGATTCGTTTTCCATAAGGAGGTGTGTAATGTAATTATTCCCACCATATCTCTGGGATTTTAGTGACGTATGTATTTGTAAAGATATTGTACTCCGTATAAAATGAGCAGTAGAAATAACTACATGTTAGTCATTTGGGTTTGAGATCAAAAGATGAATATGAGATGATAGATCAGAATTTCAGCTATCATTTCCTGATATCTAAATGTGTTAAACTACTTAGAAAATGACACCTTTCGTGGCAGACCACCCAATTTTTAGGTGAGCCAACGAATAGGAACAGAACATCACCCAACTGTTGCATTCTTTTGTGTTGCTTTTCCAGGCTTGTACTGCAGCTTCTTTCAGTTGATGTTTGTTTTGGGGGGTTTCTCCTCCATTCAGTCTCCTCTTCAGAAGGTAAAATGCATGCTCAGTTGGGTTAAGGTCTGGTGATTTACTTGGCCAGACTAAAATCTTCCACTTTTCCCCCCTCATGAAATCCTTTGTTGTGTTTGTAGTGCTTTTTGGGTCATTTTCCTGCTGCATAATGAAGTTCCTCGGAACTAGATTGGACGCATTGCGCTGTAAATCGGAAAACAGATTTTTTTTTTTCAGTAGACTTCTGAATTCATTCTGCTGCTACCTTCATGAGTTATCATCAATAAATATTAGTGAGCCTGTTCCAGAAGCAGCCATTCAAGCCCAAGCCATGACACTACCTCTACCATGCTTGACTGATGAGCTTGTATGTTTTGGATCATAAGCAGATCCTTTCTTTCTCCACACTTCAGCTTTTCCATCACTTTGGTAGAGGTTAATCTTGCTTCCAGAACTATTGTGGCTCATCTCTGTATTTCTTTGCAAATTCCAATCTGGCTTTCTGATTATTACTGCTGATGAGTGGTTTGCATCTTGTGGTACGGCTTGTATATTTCTGTACTTTAAGGTGGAAGAGGTGAACCAGGGGACCAGTCGGTTCTTGAACGCATTTTGCACTGACAACCCAGAGGATTGGGCCAGGTTCCACCTGGGCAGCAAGATACACCCATCAGTTACATGTTCTAATATTTTGCATCACTTGAAAAAATGTGTAGGTTCAAACAAGGTCCCATGGTCTAAGTTGTTTAACATATCTTGATGTAAATATCAAGCAATCAAAGCTGAAAGTCTGATCTATCAATCTCATATTCATTTTTTCATCTCAAATCCAATTGTCTTCAATGTATAGCGAAAACAATAGAATTGGTCTTGCTGTTCCAATACTTTCAGAAGACACTGTAATTAACTTTCCTTTATATATTATGATTCATGTAAACTATTATAGGTGTCCTGAAGGAGAAGGCTGAGACAGATGCGATTGCATCTTATATTCTATTTTAATCTTTAATGAGAGAAGTGCAGACAAATCCAAATCGAGAGACGAGTTCAGGGTCAAGAACGGGTTTAGGTCAGGTGATCTACAACAGGACAGACTGGGTGAAAAATCAGGAAAGAAGTCAAGGTCAAAACAGATCAGCCATAACAGACAAAGGAGGCTCGATAACGTCAGGTGCACAAGACAAACTGAGTGTGTACTTCGCGAAATCCTGGTGAATGAATGTGTCTTTTTTTACAGTGTATGGGTGTATGCTTGTTCAGAAGATGGGTGACTGGGAACGTGTAAATGTGCGTAAGTTCTGGGGAGTGTAGTCCAGGGCATCCATGTTTGTAGGCCAGTTTGCTGACTGGGTTGACCTGACAATAGGTTATATATTTAAATTTCAGTTAAGTTTGCATATTAGCTTGTATGTTGTATTTTAGGTTGTAAATTATATAGAAGATTAAAGCTACACTTTATTACTTTATCCAAAGGTTTTTGCTTGTATAGTTGAATTTATATAATCAATTAGTATATATATATATATTTTAGGTTGCATGTTGTATTTTTCCAAATAAATGTTAAGTTGTATAGCTACTTTATCATTTTAATTTAATGTTAATTGAGTATAATGTGAGTATTGGACAAAATGTCCAGAGAAGTTCATTGTAATTCATTTGCAGTGCAGTTCATTTGCAGTGTAAGCAAAGTTTTTTGAAGCTGTAGGAAGGAAAGAAAGTGGTCTTATAAAATTAGGGAAAATCTTCCTGCCAGCAACCGAGTGTGAATTCCTGATGCTCTGTAGTTTCAGGTTTCTATATTCATGCCAAAGTGCATCGCGATACCGTCGCTGTAATTCATTACCATGATGTAAATGCATGGACGTCAAGTCCAAATTACCTTCGATTACCTTCTGCAGCACTCAGGATGAAAAAGTGTTTATTTCTGCTTTATCCACTTTCCTTATCCACTTTTCAGCACTTGACTTTCTGCTGTGGTGACTTGTAACGAGAGAAGATAATTGCATTGAATAACAAATTCAGGATGAAACAACAAACTCAATGCACTTTCCTAATCAACATCTTCATGAAGAATGTTTACAAAAACAGATGGTGACCAGAGTGAAGAGGATAGCAACTTCACTCAACTAACACTTCAGGAAATTACAGGAATATGCCTCAAACACAACACAAAGCAAAAATTACTGTATATACACCATATAAAAATCTGACATATACAAATGTAGGGATGCATCAGTGCCAATACTGGTGATTAAAACATCCGATATTGTGCTCAAAAAATATATGATACCAACATACAATATAAGCTGATACTATGTGACATAATCCTAGTGAATTACAGCATCTTCCTACGATAGAAGTAACTTGATACACCATCTTAAACATAAAACTCTGCACAAGAAGTTTATTGCTAGGTGAGAAAAAAATGTTTCTAAAAGATTTCAGATTTTTCTAAAAGGGTGCCAATAATTTGGGAGTTGACCATAGCTCCCTGTTAGTCACTCTAAATGCTAAATCTGTTTAAAAATGAAGCAAGCCTGCTGTCCAATGAGAACAGATACAGATGTGATAAAATTACATCCACACTCCTGCACACAAAGCCCCATCTTACATCCATGTGAATGTGCACAAAGCTCCGCCTTACATCCATGTGAAAGTACACAAAGCTCCGCCTTACATCCATGTGAAAGTACACAAAGCTCCGCCTTACATCCATGTGAAAGTACACAAAGCTCCGCCTTACATCCATGTGAATGTACACAAAGTCCTGCCTTACATCCATGTGAAAGTACACAAAGCTCCGCCTTACATCCATGTGAATGTATACAAAGTCCCGCCTTACATCCATGTGAATGTACACAAAGCCCCGTCTTACATCCACGTGAATGTACACAAAGCCCCGCCTTACATCCATGTGAAAGTACACAAAGCTCCGCCTTACATCCATGTGAATGTATACAAAGTCCCGCCTTACATCCATGTGAATGTACACAAAGCCCCGTCTTACATCCACGTGAATGTACACAAAGCCCCGCCTTACATCCATGTGAATGTACACCAAGCGCCACCTTACATCCATGTGAATATAAATAACGCTCCACCTTACATCCATGTGAATGTACACAAAGCTCTGCTTTACATCCATTTCCATGTACACAAAACCCCACCCACCTCTAATCCAAAGTCATGCACTCAAAGTCCCACCTCCTATACATGCTCTTAAGACATTGGAATGATTTGTTTAATCCATGACTCCACCTTCCACAATTTCCATGTACACAAAGCCCCACCTCCCAGCCACACACGTAATATACACAAAGCGCTGCTTCCAGTACACACCCATGTCCATGGTGTCCCATCTCCCATCCAACCCCATGTCCATGGCGCTCTGTCTCCTGTCCACATCCACGTCCATGGAGCTCTGTCTCCTGTCCACATCCACGTCCATGGAGCTCTGTCTCCTGTCTACACCCATGTCCATGGAGCTCTGTCTCCTATCAACACACATTTCTATGGTGTCCCACCTCCCATCCAAGCACACGTTCATGGAGGCCCATCTCCTGTCACGCCCATGTCCATGGAGCACTGCCTCCTGCCAACACCCACATCCATGGGGCCCCTCCTCTCATCCATGCCCATGTCCATGGAGCCCCTCTTCCTGTCCATGTCCATGGAGTGCTGCCTCCTGTCCACGCCCATTTCAGTTGAACTCTGTCATTCATCTACATCTATGTATGAAGACACGTCTGATTTGTCAGATCATTTTGAAATGTATTTTAAATATTCATTAATATTTGAAATAAAAGTATTAGAAACTTGGCTCATCCCTGCACTTCAAAAAGAAATACACTGAAATATACAACATTATGTCTGAAACTTTGAGGGTTTTTTCACACCAACACTGTTAAACACTTCAGTAACAATATTATATAAAGAAAATGCTGTGTGAGTGTTTAATAATTGTTATGAAATGGTTTACTGAGTCTAATTCATGTTTTAATATCCATAATATGACACAGTCATGACTGTAGGCGAGTTCTGGAATTATGTAACGACATAACAGCAGTTTTCATGTAAATTTCCAGCTGAGTTACAATTCAGCTAAAAGCAGTTCGTGACAATTCCTGTTTTATTTTGATGAAATGAATATTAATATTAAACCCAGAAATTTACATAAGATTCAAAATAAATATGTTAAACTAAACAACACACAACAATGAAACAACATTTCAGAATGTCATTTTTATTAGGAGTTATTACTCTCTGTGTGTGTGTGTGTGTGTGTGTGTGTGTGTGTGTGTGTGTGAAAACAGGTGGAACAGGTGAGTCTTGTTTATTCTAGCACAGCTACACACAAACATAATGTCAGACATGAATCCTTTTGTCTCTCATTCAATGCACAGAACGGATTTTATTTTATAACTCACATCTCAAAGCATTCGAAACCTGATAATGACAGCTCTCTCTCTCTCTCTTTCTCTCTCTCTCTCTCTTTTGCTCCCTCTCTCTCTCTCTCTCTCTCTCTCTTTCTCTCTCTCTCTCTCTCTCTCACACACATGGACACACGTTTTGTTTGCGCTCTTAACATGACAGTAATACAGCTATATCCGGAATGTGAAACATTTCTCTGGCAGGTTTTAAACAAGCATTGTAAAAGCTTTCTTGAGTTTACTCATCTCAAGGTTAAAAACTGAGTTAAGTGAAGTTGAGTAAACTCAAAAAAGCAAGTTGCCTTGAAATTTTAAGTTAAGCCAACGTTTCTTTCTTTTCCTTTTTTTTTTTCTTTTTTTTTTTTACAGTGTTAGGGTTAGGGTTAGAGTGGGGGTTTATTTTGGCCCTGTCTCATTTCACATTTCACTCATTATTTAAAAAAGCTGCCATATAGTATGACTAAAAACGTCCATCGATTAGTGGACTGAGCACTTCATGTAGTAGAAAACAGAATAGACTCAAACTCCAGGGCTGTGTCCCAGATTATGCACACCTGAAAATAGACAGAACTGATACAAGAGGTGCATTGAAATTAGAAAAAAAATGTAGTGTGCTAACATCAGCTAGCACTACAGAATCGAGGACATGACTGCACAACACTGAAGTGGACCTTGTATTACTCTGTCTCCTTGTATTTGTCCGTTGTATACACACTAGTTAAAAGTTATTTTCTATAGATGATATGAAATTTTCACTACATCTCACTACAGTCGGTTGCTATGGCAATGCCATTGTAGCTGGGAAAGGTTTTTGTGCAAACATGTCTGGATCATCATGTTCATTAATCAAATTATCTTCTCTCTGTAAATTTACAGAGATGTTTACTCTCATACTGCGTTTAAACTCTGTAGAGTTTATAATCCAGAATTATCAGCACAGAAAAAATTACTGCATAAACTAAACAGAACAAAATATTATTTTCCACTAAATAACAAAAAAAAAAAAAAAATACCTTTAAGGTACTGCTAATAATGTTTTTTGAAGCTTTGAATGGATTAGTGCCATATATTATGGATTATAAGTGTACTGAAGCAGCTTAATAATAATAATAATAATAATAATAATAATAATAATAATAATAATAATGATTATTGGCACCCTGTCCAGGGTGTACCCCGCCTTGTGCCCGATGCTCCCTGGGATAGGCTCCAGGTTTCCCCGTGACCATGAAAAGGAGTAAGCACTATAGAAGATGGATGGATGGATGGATGGATAATGATTATAATATATTTTCATTTCATATGCTCACAGGAGGCTCTGTTTTTGACTTCTGGCTATTTCCTTTTTCTGTAAGGTTATGGAGTGTATGATCCAAATATATCCAAAAATCTACAAAAATATGATACAGTGGCTGAGAAAATGTGTAGCCCTAGAGGGTGAACACGTAGAGTATATGTTATTCAGTGTTAAACAGAGATTGGGACAGAACCCGTCTTTCAGAGTTGAACAGTGTTTGGGACATAACCCATTGTTCAGAGTTGAACAGTGTTTGGGATAGAACCCATCACACAGAGTTAAACTGCGTTTGGGACAGAGTCTGCCTTTTCAGCAAGCCACCGGCTTGCTCAATTGGGATAAATTCGCACTTTTAATATCTGTATACCGTGTTTATATATTTCTGTAAAGCTGCTTTGAGACAATGTCTATTGTAAAAAATGCTATACAAATAAAATTGAACTGAATTGAATTGAATTTCAGAGTGCCCTGCGATGGATTGGCACCCTGTTCAGGGTGTACCCTGCCTTGTGCCTGATGCTCCCTGGGATAGGCTCCAGGTTTCCCTGTGACCCTGAAAAGGATAAAGCGGTATAGAAGATGGATGGATGGATGGATGCATTTCAGAGTTAAACTGCGTTTGGGACAGAGCCTGCCTTTCAGAGTTAAACTGTGTTTGGGACACAGCCTGTCTTTCAGAGTTAAACTGTGTTTGGGACAGAGCGTGCCTTTCAGAGTTAAACTGTGTTTGGGACAGAGCCTGTCTTTCAGAGATAAACTGTGTTTGGGACACAGCCTGTCTTTCAGAGTTAAACTGTGTTTGGGACACAGCCTGTCTTTCAGAGTTAAACTGTGTTTGGGACAGAGCGTGCCTTTCAGAGTTAAACTGTGTTTGGGACAGAGCCTGTCTTTCAGAGATAAACTAAGTTTGAGACAGAGCACATCTTTCAGAGTTAAACTGTGTTTGGGACACAGCCTGTCTTTCAGAGTTAAACTGTGTTTGGGACAGAGCGTGCCTTTCAGAGTTAAACTGTGTTTGGGACAGAGCCTGTCTTTCAGAGATAAACTAAGTTTGAGACAGAGCACATCTTTCAGAGATAAACTAAGTTTGGGACAGAGCCCGTCTTTCAGAGTTAAACTGAGCCGCTGTAGTTGTTACGGAAGTGATTATAAAACATTCCTGCTAATCCGGTTCACGTTCCATACACAGGAGTGCACTTTTTTCTGTTTTGTTTTGTGTTTCACTGTACATTACACACACACACACACACACACACACACACACACGATAAAGATAATTATGACATCATAAACATGTACAGGAAACACACTTAGCATGTATTATATGAAGAACAAGAGAAAAAATGTGGTGATGAAAGATGAGTCATACAGTGAACACTTCAAGTGCACTCAAACAAGTGACACAAACAAAAAAATAATTCCTCAGTAAGTCCTTATTTAAACCTGAAACTTATAGTTCTAGCCATGTGAGAGACAGAGAGAGATAAATATATGGTTTTATATGACATGGCTGTCATCAGCCAATCAGATTTCAGCTTTAATTTGATAACGTCATCATCAGCCAATCGTTATTAAGGTCTATTGATACAGTGAGGGGAAAAAAGTATTTGATCCCCTGCTGATTTTGTACGTTTGCCCACTGACAAAGAAATGATCATTCTATAATGTTAATGGTAGATTTATTTGAACAGTGAGAGACAGAATAACAACAAAAAATCCAGAAAAACGCATGTCAAAAATGTTATAAATTGATCTGCATTTTAATGAGGGAAATATGTATTTGACCCCTGTGCAAAACATGACTTAGTACTTGGTGGCAAAACCCTTGTTGGCAATCACAGAGGGATTTTGTCCCACTCCTCTTCGCAGATCTTCTACAAGTCATTAAGGTTTCAAGGCTGACGTTTGGCAACTCGAACCTTCAGCTCCCTCTACAGATTTTCTATGGGATTAAGGTCTGGAGACTGGCTAGGCCACTCCAGGACCTTAATGTGCTTCTTCTTGAGCCACTCCTTTGTTGCCTTGGCCATGTATTTTGGGTCATTGTCATGCTGGAATACCCATCCACAACCCATTTTCAATGCCCTGGCTGAGGGAAGGAGGTTCTCACCCAAGATTTGACGGTACATGGCCCCGTCCATCGTCCCTTTCATG